>NC_057809.1:427727930-428027930 GCF_018294505.1 Triticum aestivum
CGCTGATTTAGGATCACCGTAGTTTGACTGACATGTGGGCCTACATAACATGGGGCACACATGTCATTCGTGAATGACAAAGTTGACGTTTGTTTTTTAGGGTGAAAATATGCTAAAGAGTTTTTTTGACAAAAATATGATAAAGAGTGTGGATGGGCCAGCCGGCCCATCCTCCGATACTCCTAACCTCTGCGCCGTGGACCAACAACCACGGACATCCCTCATGTGGCAGCCAACAAAAGCACCAATTGGACCAGCCTATGAAAGCTTCACCTCTCCTCGGCCTTGTGCAAAGAACGTTCCGCTCGACCTTTGTTTTTGCAAAGAACGTTCTATTGTCTCAAAAAAAACAATGCAAATAACGTTTTATCTTTTTTTTTCGATGGTGACAAGTGACACATCGTGTGTACCCCTCTTGTCGCAAGTTGTGAGTTTTGAAGGAATTTTTTCTCACGGGAGAGAATGTGGGTTTTGTTTATGTTTTTCTAATCCGGTTTCTAAAGCAAAACATTTTTAACCGGACGCCTAAATTATGAACCATTTTAACCAGTGCGTTTCTCGCGTCGGGATCTTCGAAATTAGATCTCATGTTGATAGATCTTGACAAACTGGTGTGAATTACCTACCTAGCTAGCTAGCCTGGGTTTCAAGTGGATAACTGACGCCCGTCGCCCGTGTCAGGACCCCGACTCGATGTCACATCGATCTAGCTGGTAACACCTCATATCACTTTGCGGCCTCACGCACGGTATCCCCACGGGTGTCGTCTTACCTCTTCCCGGGACCGTTTGCGCCTTTTGGCTCACGTATATGATAGTGTCGCTAGCATCCATATGATAAAGAGCCCGGGCTGACATGACTAGTCGTAAACCCAAAGTGGCACAGACTTACAGGGACAGGCATCCATGACCCAGCTTCGAACGTGTCGGTCATCAGCAAGTGGGTCCGGGCTGTAGCACTAGGCTAGCAGGACTCCGGTAAACCGGGCTGTAGCGGGCTAACAGGACTCCGGTACTCAAAGCGTGACATTTCCCCGAAGGGACAGACACAGGAACGAAGAAGGACACATGCCGGCCAGCCTAAGTATTCCAGAGCAGTAGCAAGCTACCATGGCTCAGCGGTAACACTAGGAGACATTTCCCGGTAAGAGAGGCTACTAAAGATAAACAACTAGATAGTCAGATCCCACACATACCAAGCATTTCAATCATACACACAATATGCTCGATATGTGCAATTACAACGAAGCATCACAACATGACTCTACGACACAAGTACTTTATTTAAGGCTCAGGGAGCCATACACAACATACACACAAAGGTACGGGTCTCACGACCCAACATACAAGTCATACAATCATACAAGCCAACAGCGGAAGTAATTTGTCTGAGTACAGACAACTAGTAAAATAAAAGAGGCTTGGAAAGCCTGGCTATACTATGTGGTCCTTCACAAGCTCAGGGTCACCACCTGGGTCTTTAGCCTACTCGTTGATGTCAACGTCTACATAGAACCCATCAGAAGGGGTTGCAGCGTCTTCTGTAAAAATGTAGATTATAGCAACATGAGTACAAGGGTACTCAGCAAGACTTACATCAGATCCTACATACATGCATAGTATCAAGAAGGGTTGGTGGAGTTATTGCAGCAAGCCAGCTTTGACTCTTGGCTAGACTATCCTACGATACTCCAATTTGAAATAGTTTTGCGCACACGAGTCCACTACTCACCACTTCAATACACTACCGAGGATCCACCCCCGTCTTCCTACGGAAGAGCCATCCTCGGCACTCACACTTATCTTGAGGCTTTTAGTAGTTTCCATTTACTTGTCTATGAACTGTATAGGCAACCAAGTAGTCCTTTACCGCGGACGCGGCTATTCGAATAGATCATGTTAACCCTGCAGGGGGTACTTCTTCATACACGCTCTCACCACTTACCGTCGTTTACACGACATGTACTCGGCAACCTTCAAGCGGAAGCCCAACGTGGGTGTCGGCCACGACCTACCTAATCACCTAAGCTTCCAGTCCAGGTTTATCGCCTATTCAGGTTCCATCCGCAGGGAGTCCGGCCGAGGTTTCCCATACGGCCCCGAACGATGTGAACAGGGTTCCCGAGATACCTAACGGGTATTCGGTACACCCGGCCACGTACCTACCGCATCACAGCCCACCCCTACGGTCAGCGCTGTCCACGGCCTCCAGTAGGCTACAAACACCAGAAACTACTTGCAACTCCTGGACGGAGAACTAGGGTGAATAAGAAGTCGAGAGGGTCCATTGGTTTCGGGCCCAATGCACGGTAGTAGCTGATTCTTAAATCACACATACAGATCTCAGTGCTTAAGGTCGGCTTCAATGAAACAACCCACCATGTACTCCTACATGGCCTCTCATCGATACCTTTACCAAATCGTGTTCGCCACACCACTCTCATTACCGACATAATCATTTCACTCTAGCCCATCACCCAGATGAACCAGACCTGACACGACTCTAAGCATAGCAGGCATAGCAAGGTAGGAACAACACATACATATGGCTCAAACAACTCCTACACATGCTAGTGGGTTTCATCTAATTACTGTGGAAATGACAGGTCATGCAGAGGAAAAGGGTTCAACTACCGCAGCACACAGCAGTTTGAATCGCGTTGTCTTAATGCAGTAAAAGAGAGCAGGAGCGAGAACATGGGATTGTATCGATATGATCAAATGGTTGGTTGCTTGCCTGATGGTTCGTTGCACGGATATGATTCTTCGTTAGGGTAGTCACGGTACTCCTCGGGGACAGATCCTGTCGCAAAGGATAACGATACACAGGCATCACCAAACAATGTGCAACAATATGATGCATGCATGAAACATGGCAATATGAGTGTGTTGGGCTAATGCAACTAAAGCCAGGAGGGTTTGAACAAATTTGAATCAAAGATTCAAATTTCAAATTCAAATATGGCCTTTTAAAGTGCCTTTTCTTATTCTGATTAAAACATCAATTTAACTTGTTTGATCATGCATGAAAATAGTACAGATGGATAGATTGGATTTTTCTGATCATTTTTCATATATAATTTGTCCAATTTGGAGTTACAGAATAAAAGTTATGAATTTTTGAAGTTTAATTAATATTCTGGAATTTTCCTGATTTAATTTAATCCAGAAATATCATTTACTGCGTCAGCCTGACGTCACAGTGACATCAGCAGGTCAACAGGGCTGGCTCGGGTCAAACCTAACGTGTGGGGTCCACACGTCAGTGTCACAGGGGCTAATCCCGCGTTGACCCCGGGCTGGTTAGCTCTGACTAAGCCCTGGGGCCCACTTGTCAGCGTCAGTAGGTGGTGGATTAGTGGTTAATCAACTAGGCCACGTCAGCTCGCCGGAGTTCTGGCCGGCGGCGACCAACAGTGCGGCGGCGATAGTGGTTTTGGTCGTTTCGGCCACCAAATGGAACGCGGCGACCACCGGAGTGAAGCTGAGGACGACCCGCGGCTCTTGGCGGAGTCCGTTGGGATCGGGGTGGCCGGAGTTGACGGCGGTGAGCTCGGCTGCGGCCGCCGGGGTTCGGTCGTGCACGGGAGTGGTGCTGGAGCTCGAAGTCGAGCAAAGTGAGGCGCTAGGGATGCTCTACTGGGTTCTGTGAACGCGTTGGACTCGCCGGGGTGACCAAATGGTCACCGGAGCTGCGTCGACGGCGAGCTCGGCGACGACGGAGGTTCGGCCGTGGTGGAGATGAAGCTACGGTGAGGGAATGAGGGGGAGAAGAGGGGGAAACGGTGGCGTAGCTCACCGCGGTTGCAGTGGGCGTCGAAGCGGGCTCGGGGACGCGCTGGAGACGGCGAATTCGTCGGCGACGGTGGTCGGAGCCCGAAGAGGGGAACGGCGACGTGGCGGCGATGCAGGGCTTCCGGGGACTCGTGGAGCGGTGGGGAGGAAGAGGGAGTTGTGGCGGAGCTTCTGAGCTACTCGGGGGAGCGAGGGGTGGCCGGAGACAGTGGCTACGGCGAACGGCGGCGACGGTGTGCTTCGGCCGAGAGCGAGAGAGAGCGAGGGAGAAACGGGGGAGAGTGAGCGAGAGCAGGGGGGATCGGGACGGCTGCGGACGTCGTCCACGCGGCCAGGAGGGCGTCGGCAAGCAGGAGGTGGCCGCGCGGCCGCGCGCGCGCGAGCACGCAGCAGCTTCGGGGCGTGGGGAGGAAGACGACGGGGAGCTACAGTGTTGGGCTGGGTCGGCTGCTAGCTGGGCCGGCCAGCTGGCTGGGCCGCGCAGGTAAGTCTTTCCCCTTTCTTTTCTGTTTTCTGTTTTATTTAATATATCTGCAACTTTGTTGAATTAAATAAAATACCTAGACAACTCCAAAATTCACCAAACTACTCCTGGTCCATAGTTGGATTATTTCCAACATGAAACATTTTAGTTTGGAGATATTTGAGCATTTAAATATTTTATATTATCTTAAATGCCCAAATTCAAATAGTTATGATTTAATTCAAAAACCCTAGGATGGCCTAGGAAAATGTGCACCACTTTTGGCAGAGGTTCTGAACCAAGGCAAAAATGATGGGCATTTTAGAAGGGCATTTCAGGTTCATTGAAAAATTATTTTAGTAACCCTAGTTGGTTTCAGAGGGGACTGGGGGTTCTGTCATCCCCATTTCAAGTTTCTGATGAAAGAGTAAACATGATGCAACACTCTAATGCATGACTAGCTAGGGTGTGACAACTCACCCCCACTCAAAAGAATCTCGTCCCGAGATTTGGGTTCCTCCGGGAAGAAGGCGGGATATTCAAGTCGAAGACGATCCTCCCTTTCCCAAGTTGCTTCATCCTCAGAATGGTGCGACCATTGAACCTTGAGAAACTTGATATTATGACGTCGCGTGGTACGTTCGGCCTGATCGAGGATACAAATGGGGTACTCTCGGTATGTAAGATCATCTTGGAGATCAAGCTTTTCGTGGTCCACTCCACGGATAGGATCCGAGAAGCAACGCCTGAGTTGAGAAACGTGGAAGACATCGTGAACTCTGGAGAGGTGC
The DNA here is from genome assembly GCF_018294505.1 of Triticum aestivum. NCBI lineage: Eukaryota > Viridiplantae > Streptophyta > Magnoliopsida > Poales > Poaceae > Triticum > Triticum aestivum. The sequence continues at coordinate 427,732,979 of NC_057809.1, forward strand.
GGAGGTAGTTCCAACTGGTAGGCAACTTCTCCTCGTTTGGCGAGAATGCGAAAAGGTCCAATGTAACGAGGAGCCAATTTGCCTTTGATACCGAAACGATGGGTTCCCTTCAGAGGGGTGACCCGAAGATAAGCCTTCTCGTCAACTTCGAAAGTCATAGCCCTATGTTTTCGGTCATATTGACTCTTTTGACGAGATTGGGCTGTTTTCAACTTTTCACGAACGATACGAACTTGTTCTTCTGCTTCCTGAATCATATCCGGGCCAAAGAATTGTCTTTCCCCGGTCTCTGACCAGTTAAGGGGTGTTCGACATCATCGTCCATAGAGAACTTCAAAAGGGGCTTTACCCAAGCTAGATTGATAGCTGTTGTTGTAAGCGAATTCGGCAAATGGAAGGCACTTCTCCCAGTCCATTCCGAAAGAGATAACGGAGGCTCGAAGCATGTCTTCTAGAATCTGATTGACGCGTTCCACTTGACCACTTGACTGAGGGTGGAAAGCGGTGCTAAAGGAGAGACGGGTTCCCATAGCATTTTGGAAACTTTCCCAAAATCGAGAGGTGAAAAGACTTCCTCGATCCGAATTGATTTCCAAAGGAACACCATGGAGAGACACTATTCGGGAGATGTACAGATCTGCCAGCTGACTAGCGGTTATACTCTCACGAACGGGTAAGAAATGAGCTACCTTGGAAAGACGATCGATAACGACGAAAATAGCATTATTCCCTCTTTTGGTCCTGGGAAAACCGGTAATGAAATCCATACCAATTTTATCCCATTTCCATTCAGGAATAGCTAAGGGTTGAAGGGTGCCAGCAGGCCGTTGATGCTCTGCTTTTACACGACGACAGACGTCGCAATTAGCAATATACTGAGCGATTTCTCTCTTCATCCTAGTCCACCAGAACCTCTGGCGTAGGTCCTGATACATCTTAGTACTACCGGGATGAATGGTGAGAGGAGATTCATGAGCTTCCTTAAGGATCAATCGCCTCAGGTTGCGTACCTTGGGAACCACTAGTCGATCCCCGAAGTATACGACTCCTTGATCATTAATGGAGAAACAATTCGCAATTCCTTTTTGAATGTTTCTCCTGATGCGGGAGATTCCCGGATCTACCTTCTGTGCTTTGATAATTTGATCCGTAAGGGTAGGTTTTGCCACCAAGGTGGAGAGAAAACCTTGAGGTACAATGTGAAGGTTAAGCTTCCGAAATTCCTCATGGAGAAGCGGTTGACTTTGTTGTAACATCAGATTGTTACAATAAGATTTACGACTTAGCGCATCAGCCATGACGTTGGCTTTCCCTGGGGTGTAGGTTATTCCTAAGTCGAAGTCTGTGATCAATTCAACCCAACGTCTCTGCCTGAGATTCAAATCCGGTTGGGTGAAGATGTACTTCAGGCTTTGGTGATCAGTGAATATTTCGCAACGATTACCGAGGAGGTAATGTCGCCAGGTCTTAAGTGCATAGACTACGGCTGCAAGTTCTAGATCATGAGTAGGATAATTCTCCTCATGTGGGTGCAATTGCCGTGAAGCGTAAGCAATTACGTGTCGATCTTGCATGAGAATGCAACCTAGTCCTTGTCGCGAGGCGTCGCGGTAGATAACAAAGTCCTTGGAGAAGTCTGGCGGTACCAGTACGGGAGCAGAAGTCAGGCGTCTTTTCAGTTCCTGAAAACTGTGCTCACATTGTGGAGTCCATTCGAACTTCTTATCTTTCTTGAGGAGTTCGGTTAGAGGTTTAGCAACTTTGGAGAAGTTCTCGACAAAGCGACGACAATAGCTCGCTAAGCCTAGAAAACTCCGAACTTGCTTGACCGATTCGGGTGGAGTCCAATCAAGGACGGCTTGAACTCGCTCAGGGTTAACCGCAATACCTTTACCAGATATTACATGGCCCAGATAGGTCACTTCTGGCAACCAGAATTCACATTTTGAAAATTTGGCATAAAGGCGATGCTCACGAAGTTTCTGCAACACTAGTCTTAGATGTTCGGCATGTTCTTCCTCGTTCTTGGAGTAGATGAGTATATCATCGAGATAAACTACGACGAATTTATCCAAATACTCCATGAAGATTGAGTTCATTAACCGAGAAAAGGTGGCTGGAGCGTTGGTTAAACCGAAGGACATGACGGTGTACTCGTATTGGCCATAACGAGTAACAAAGGCCGTTTTAGGAATGTCCTCGTTTCTGATTTTGATTTGATGGTATCCCAACCTCAAATCCATCTTGGAAAAGACTGAAGATCCAGCGAGCTGATCATACAGGTCGTTGATCCTGGGAAGTGGATATTTGTTCTTGATCGTGACCAGATTGACAGGTCGGTAATCTACAACCATCCGGTCCGTACCATCCTTCTTCTTGACGAATAGGACGGGGCAAGCCCACGGAGATGAACTAGGGCGGATGAAACCCTTTTTCAAGGACTCATCGAGTTGTTTCTTAAGCTCGGCTAGCTCTAGGGGTGCCATCTTGTAGGGTCTTCTAGCAATCGGAATGGTTCCGGGGATGAGGTCGATTACAAACTCAACATCCCTGTCAGGTGGAACACCTGGCAATTCCTCTGGAAAGACATCCGGGAAGTCACGGACTACCGGAACGTCCTCAAGGTCTGGCAACGGGCTGGCTTTAAGAGAATATAATTGTCGCTTGGCTATTCGGGTCAAGACATTGACTATCTTGCCCGAAGGGTGGGTGAGTTGAACAGTCCTAGAGAAGCAATCAATTTTGGCATGATGAGCTGACATCCAGTCCATACCCAAAATGATATTAATATCTGAAGATTTAAGGGCTATCAAAGACGCAAGGAAAACAAGTCTATCGACTTGGATCTCATTTCCATAACTTACCCTAGAGGTCTGCCGTCTAGACCCAGGGGTAGAGATTTCCATAGTGGACGGCAGATCACAGAATGCAACGTTATGCAAACGAGCATAATTTTCAGATATAAAGGAATGAGAGGCTCCTGTATCGAAAAGAACAGATGCCGGGTGGCAATTAACAAGAAGCGTACCGAGAACGATGTTGGGATCTTCTTGAGCTTCTTCGGCAGAGACACAGTTGACATGGCCACGTGAAGCGGTGACCGGTTTAGCATGAAACACTTTTCCTGTCGGCTTGCCACGGCCAACAGCTTTAGCAGATTGATTGGGGTTGGTCTGGGGACACTCACGCATATAGTGACCAGATTCCCCACACTTGAAACAAGTCACGGAACTGGTACGTGGAGGAGCATTATTGGTTGGACCCCCATAGGGCTTAGCTGGAGCAGACTGTTGAGCGGGGCGAGGCGCCTGGAAAGATGGCCTCGGTGTGAACCTGGGTGGCAGGGCGGTGTTGGGTACCCACACGCGGCGCTTCTGAGGACCAGCACCGGATGAGGAACCCATGTCACGGCCATGCTTGCGTGTTGCGTCATAATCAGTCTGACCAGTTTCAGCACTGATGGCTTTGTTGACAAGTTTCGAGAAGGATGTGCACTCATGCAGACGGAGGTCGCGGCGAAGCTCAGGACTAAGGCCCTTGCGGAACCTTGCTTGCTTCTTGGCGTCAGTAGAAACTTCCTCGGTTGCATATCGGGCGAGATTACCAAACTCTCTGCTATAGACATCCACAGAAAGTCGGCCTTGGGTGAAATTGCAAAATTCTTCACGCTTGCGGTCCATGAGACCCTCCGGAATGTGATGTTCACGGAAAGCGTCGCTGAATTCAGCCCAAGTTGTGACATGGCCTGCTGGGCGCATAGCTCCATAATTCTCCCACCATAGACTGGCGGGGCCTTCAAGGTGATATGCAGCAAAGGTGACCTTGTCAGCCTCCGCTACCAGCGCGGAACGCAGTTTGTGAGAGATACTGCGAAGCCAGTCATCAGCGTCGAGAGGCTCGACGGAGTGGTGGAACGTGGGTGGATGCAATTTGATAAAATCGCTGAGTGACACCACGTTAGCCCTCTGATGGTGTGCTGTATTCTGTTCAATACGCTCCAACAAACGGTTTGTCTCCCGCTTGTTTCTCTCAGCTTCCATCATCACCTCGGCTAGTGAAGGAGGATGAGGCAGATTTTCATTCCTGGCTTCACTGCCTTCGGCCTGCTCTTGAGAAGCAGGGTTGGCGCGCGTGTTGACCATCCTAGGTAAACAAGCCAATGATTTAGTCAGAATGATAAAATTCCGACATAGGATACATAATGCAAGGAATAACTCGGAATGCAAGATGATCATCCGTATGACATGGTAGATACAGAAACTGCTTCTTTTATTCCATCGTCATACACACCATACAAGGTTTAGTACAAGACCAAACAAAGTACTATTACGGTGAAAAGGGATTACATCTCATCGGAGGCATTCCAAACTCCTATACATTATTTTTCTACAACTCCGGAAGAGTACAAACTAGGTCATATCCCACGAGTCACGCGGGACGACAGACGACACAGCTAGTGCGAACTAGTGATACTACTACTAACTCAGACCGATCCGTAGTAGTCCTCGTAGAAGTCACCTCCATAGCCCGGAAGTTCAATATGATCATCCGGAAACAGACGGTCTCGCGGAGCTTGTGGACCATAGGGGCTAGGATGAGGTCTTGGACCAGCAAACGGTGGCCTGCGGGGCCGCGAGGTGGGGTGATGCCTCCTACATCACGCCAAACCATCACGTCTGGCAGAGCAGATCTCACAGGATAGAGATCGCGCATATCTGAATATCCAGCTTGCACCGCCGGTGCGAACCGAGTCAAAGTGGCCCAGTGGTCAGCACGGGTATTGAAGAGCTCTAACCTTAAGGCCCGATTTTCACGGTCCTTATCCTCGAGCATCTCAGCAGTGGTGCGAGTCCGTGAATCCTCCTGGGTGGAGTCAGCATAGATAGCCTGGAGATACCCTTGTGCTCCCGGAAGTGATCCTGGCATATACCGGAAATCAGAGTCCCGAAATAGACCAGATCTGACTCGCATAATGGTCATCATAGAGTAGGCGGCATCCTGCACAGCCATCTCAATAGTAACCCCGAGTCCATAGGAGCAGTGAAGAGGCTCAGTGGATCCAGGATAAGATGGAAATATCCTGACAGTGCAGAGATACTGGCTTTGATTAAAGTCTCGGAATTGCTCTTCGACCGTGTACTCAGGATACCAGCGGTATCCAGCCTCAGTCATTACCCTGACCAACTTAGCAGTATGGCCGGGTACATCTAGGCATCGAGTCAGGCGAACCACTTGATTGAGGTCGCGAGTGGCCATCTGAAAGCACAATTATAATGCAAAGGCATTAGAATTTCTAGCAAAATTTCGGCAGCATAACAGCTGTAAATGCTCAAAAAGGATATTGAGACATTTGACAAAGGATTTCGTACACACTCAACATCATCATATCAAGTCTTGAAACCATTCCTACCACAAAATGTGGTAGTAGAACTGACTAGGCTTGTAACCATCAAACTTATAAGGTACTACTGATTAGTAACACGTGATCCTGATAGAGAGAACAGATCCTAATTCCTTAACCCCCGGTGGAAGAATGGACTGACTCAGATCAGAATGTCACAAGGTATAAGGAGTAAAAAGAGCCTTACGTTCCAACCCACAAACAATTCCCCTACATATAACTAAGAATTTCTAGACTCAACATCGACCAGTTTGGCTTGGAGAACCTACAGGCAGTCCGGCTCTGATGCCAACGCTGTCAGGACCCCGACTCGATGTCACATCGATCTAGCTGGTAACACCTCATATCACTTTGCGGCCTCACGCACGGTATCCCCACGGGTGTCGTCTTACCTCTTTCCGGGACCGTTTGCGCCTTTTGGCTCACGTATATGATAGTGTCGCTAGCATCCATATGATAAAGAGCCCGGGCTGACATGACTAGTCGTAAACCCAAAGTGGCACAGACTTACAGGGACAGGCATCCATGACCCAGCTTCGAACGTGTCGGTCATCAGCAAGTGGGTCCGGGCTGTAGCACTAGGCTAGCAGGACTCCGGTAAACCGGGCTGTAGCGGGCTAACAGGACTCCGGTACTCAAAGCGTGACATTTCCCCGAAGGGACAGACACAGGAACGAAGAAGGACACATGCCGGCCAGCCTAAGTATTCCAGAGCAGTAGCAAGCTACCATGGCTCAGCGGTAACACTAGGAGACATTTCCCGGTAAGAGAGGCTACTAAAGATAAACAACTAGATAGTCAGATCCCACACATACCAAGCATTTCAATCATACACACAATATGCTCGATATGTGCAAATACAACGAAGCATCACAACATGACTCTACGACACAAGTACTTTATTTAAGGCTCAGGGAGCCATACATATCATTCACAAAGGTACGAGTCTCACGACCCAACATACAAGTCATACAGTCATACAAACCAGCAGCGGAAGTACATTGTCTGAGTACAGACAACTAGTAAAATAAAAGAGGCTTGGAAAGCCTAGCTATACTACGTGGTCCATCACAATCTCAGGGTCACCACCTGGGTCCTTAGCCTACTCGTTGATGTCAACGTCTACATAGAACCCATCAGAAGGGGTTGCAGCGTCTTCTGTAAAAATGTAGATTATAGCAACATGAGTACAAAGGTACTCAGCAAGACTTACATCAGGTCCTACATACATGCATATTATCAAGAAGGGTTGGTGGAGTTATTGCAGCAAGCCAGCTTTGACTCTTGGCTAGACTATCCTACGATACTCCAACTTGAAATGGTTTTGCGCACACGAGTCCACTACTCACCACTTCAATACACTACCGAGGATCCACCTCCGTCTTCCTACGGAAGAGCCATCCTCGGCACTCACACTTATCTTGAGGCTTTTAGTAGTTTCCATTTACTTGTCTATGAACTGTATAGGCAACCAAGTAGTCCTTTACCGCGGACGCGGCTATTCGAATAGATCATGTTAACCCTGCAGGGGTGTACTTCTTCATACACGCTCTCACCACTTACCGTCGCTTACACGACATGTACTCGGCAACCTTCAAGCGGAAGCCCAACGTGGGTGTCGGCCACGACCTACCTAATCACCTAAGCCTCCAGTCCAGGTTTATCGCCTATTCGGGTTCCATCCACAGGGAGTCCGGCCGAGGTTTCCCATACGGCCCCGAACGATGTGAACAGGGTTCCCGAGATACCTAACAGGTATTCGGTACACCGTGCCACGTACCTACCGCATCACAGCCCACCCCTACGGTCAGCGCTGTCCACGGCCTCCAGTAGGCTACAAACACCAGAAACTACTTGCAACTCCTGGACGGAGAACTAGGGTGAATAAGAAGCCGAGAGGGTCCATTGGTTTCGGGCCCAATGCATGGTAGTAGCTGATTCTTAAATCACACATACAGATCTCAGTGCTTAAGGTCGGCTTCAATGAAACAACCCACCATGTACTCCTACATGGCCTCTCATCGATACCTTTACCAAATCGTGTTCACCACACCACTCTCATTACCGACATAATCATTTCACTCTAGCCCATCACCCAGATGGACCAGACCTGACACGACTCTAAGCATAGCAGGCATAGCAAGGTAGGAACAACACATACATAGGCCGTTTTAGGAATGTCCCCGTTTTTGATTTTTATTTGATGGTAGCCCAACCTCAAATCCATCTTGGAGAAGACTGAGGATCCAGCGAGCTGATCGTACAGGTCGTTGATCCTGGGAAGTGGATATTTGTTCTTGATTGTGACCAAATTGACAGGTCGGTAATCTACAACCATCCGGTCCGTACCATCCTTCTTCTTGACGAATAGGACGGGGCAAGCCCACGGAGATGAGCTAGGTCGGATGAAACCCTTTTTCAAGGATTCATCGAGTTGTTTCTTAAGCTCGGCTAGTTCTAGGGGTGCCATCTTATAAGGTCTTCTAGCAATCGGAACGGTTCCGGGGATGAGGTCGATTACGAACTCAACATCCCTGTCAGGTGGAACACCTGGCAATTCCTCTGGGAAGACATCCGGGAAGTCACAGACTACCGGCACGTCCTCAAGATCTGGCAAGGGGCTGGCGTTAAGAGAATATAATTGCCGCTTGGCTATTCGGGTCAAGACATTGACTATCTTCCCCGAAGGATGGGTGAGTTGAACAGTCCTAGAGAAGCAATCAATTTTGGCTTGATGAGCTGACATCCAGTCCATACCCAAAATGATATTAATATCTGAAGATTTAAGGGCTATCAAAGATGCGAGAAAAACAAGTCTGTCGACTTGGATTTCATTTCCATGGCTTACTCTAGAAGTTTGCCATTTGGATCCCGGAGTTTGAATTACCATAGAGGATGGCAAGTCACAGAATGCAACGTTATGCAAACGAGCATAATTTTCAGATATAAAAGAATGAGAGGCTCCTGTATCAAAAAGAACAGATGCCGGGTGGCAATTAACAAGAAGCGTACCGAGAACGACGTTGGGATCTTCTTGAGCTTCTTCGGCAGAGATACAGTTGACATGGCCACGTGAAGCGGTGACCGGTTTAGCATGAAACACTTTTCCTGTCGGCTTGCCACGGCCAACAGCTTTAGCAGATTGATTGGGGTTGGTCTGGGGACACTCACGCATATAGTGACCAGATTCCCCACACTTGAAACAAGTCACGGAACTGGTACGTGGAGGAACATTATTGGTTGGACCCCCATAGGGCTTGGCTGGAGCAGACTGTTGAGCGGGGCGAGGCGCCTGGAAAGATGGCCTCGGTGTGAACCTGGGTGGCAGGGCGGTGTTGGGTACCCACACGCGGCGCTTCTGAGGACCAGCACCGGATGAGGAACCCATGTCACGGCCATGCTTGCGTGTTGCGTCATAATCAGTCTGACCAGTTTCAGCACTGATGGCTTTGTTGACAAGTTTCGAGAAGGATGTGCACTCATGCAGACGGAGGTCGCGGCGAAGCTCAGGACTAAGGCCCTTGCGGAACCTTGCTTGCTTCTTGGCGTCAGTAGAAACTTCCTCGGTTGCATATCGGGCGAGATTACCAAACTCTCTGCTATAGACATCCACAGAAAGTCGGCCTTGGGTGAAATTGCAAAATTCTTCACGCTTGCGGTCCATGAGACCCTCCGGAATGTGATGTTCACGGAAAGCGTCGCTGAATTCAGCCCAAGTTGTGACATGGCCTGCTGGGCGCATAGCTCCATAATTCTCCCACCATAGACTGGCGGGGCCTTCAAGGTGATATGCAGCAAAGGTGACCTTGTCAGCCTCCGCTACCAGCGCGGAACGCAGTTTGTGAGAGATACTGCGAAGCCAGTCATCAGCGTCGAGAGGCTCGACGGAGTGGTGGAACGTGGGTGGATGCAATTTGATAAAATCGCTGAGTGACACCACGTTAGCCCTCTGATGGTGTGCTGTATTCTGTTCAATACGCTCCAACAAACGGTTTGTCTCCCGCTTGTTTCTCTCAGCTTCCATCATAACCTCGGCTAGTGAAGGAGGTTGAGGCAGATGTTCATTTCTGGCTTCACTGCCTTCGGCCTGCTCTTGGGAAGCAGGGTTAGCGCGCGTGTTGACCATCCTAGGTAAACAAGACAATGATTTAGTCAGAATGATAAAATTCCGACATAGGATGTAGAATGTAAGGAATAACTCGAAATGCAAGATGATCATCTGTATGACATGGTAGATACAGAAACTGCTTCTTTATTCCATCGTCATACACACCATACAGGTTTAGTACAAGACCAAGCAAAGTACTAAAACGGTGAAAAGAGGATTACATCTCATCGGAGGCATCTCAAGCTCCTATACATTATTTTTCTACATCTCCGGAAAGAGTACAAACTAGGTCATATCCCACGAGTCACGCGGGACGATAGACGACACAGCTAGTGCGAACTAGTGATACTACTACTAACTCAGACCGATCCGTAGTAGTCTTCGTAGAAGTCACCTCCATAGCCTGGAAGTTCAACATGATCATCCGGAAACAGACGGTCTCGCGGAGCTTGTGGACCATAGGGGCTAGGATGAGGTCTTGGACCAACAGACGGTGGCCTGCGGGGACCGCGAGGTGGGGTGATGCCTCCTACATCACGCCAAACCATCACGTCTGGCAGAGCAGATCTCACTGGGTAGAGATCGCGCATATCTGAAAATCCAGCTTGCACCGCCGGTGCGAACCGAGTCAAGGTGGCCCAGTGGTCAGCACGGGTATTGAAGAGCTCTAACCTTAAGGCCCGATTTTCACGGTCCTTATCCTCGAGCATCTCAGCCGTGGTGCGAGTTCGTGAATCCTCCTGGGTGGAGTCAGCATAGATAGCCTGGAGATACCCTTGTGCTCCCGGAAGTGATCCTGGCATATACCGGAAATCAGAGTCCCGAAATAGACCAGATCTGACTCGCATAATGGTCATCATAGAGTAGGCGGCATCCTGCACAGCCATCTCAATAGTAACCCCGAGTCCATAGGAGCAGTGAAGAGGCTCAGTGGATCCAGGATAAGATGGAAATATCCTGACAGTGCAGAGATACTGGCTTTGATTAAAGTCTCGGAATTGCTCTTCGACCGTGTACTCAGGATACCAGCGGTATCCAGCCTCAGTCATTACCCTGACCAACTTAGCAGTATGGCCGGGTACATCTAGGCATCGAGTCAGGCGAACCACTTGATTGAGGTCGCGAGTGGCCATCTGAAAGCACAATTATAATGCAAAGGCATTAGAATTTCTAGCAAAATTTCGGCAGCATAACAGCTGTGAATGCTCAAAAAGGATATTGAGACATTTGACAAGGATTTCGTACACACTCAACATCATCATATCAAGTCTTGAAACCATTCCTACCACAAAATGTGGTAGTAGAACTGAACTAGGCTTGTAACCATCAAACTTATAAGGTACTACTGATTAGTAACACGTGATCCTGATAGAGAGAACAGATCCTAATTCCTTAACCCCCGGTGGAAGAATGGACTGACTCAGATCAGAATGTCACAAGGTATAAGGAGTAAAAAGAGCCTTACGTTCCAACCCACAAACAATTCCCCTACATATAACTAAGAATTTCTAGACTCAACATCGACCAGTTTGGCTTGGAGAACCTACAGGCAGTCCGGCTCTGATGCCAACGCTGTCAGGACCCCGACTCGATGTCACATCGATCTAGCTGGTAACACCTCATATCACTTTGCGGCCTCACGCACGGTATCCCCACGGGTGTCGTCTTACCTTTTCCCGGGACCGTTTGCGCCTTTTGGCTCGCGTATATGATAGTGTCGCTAGCATCCATATGATAAAGAGCCCGGGCTGACATGACTAGTCGTAAACCCAAAGTGGCACAGACTTACAGGGATAGGCATCCATGACCCAGCTTCGAACGTGTCGGTCATCAGCAAGTGGGTCCGGGCTGTAGCACTGGGCTAGCAGGACTCCGGTAAACCGGGCTGTAGCGGGCTAACAGGACTCCGGTACTCAAAGCGTGACATTTCCCCGAAGGGACAGACACAGGAACGAAGAAGGACACATGCCGGCCAGCCTAAGTGTTCCAGAGCAGTAGCAAGCTACCATGGCTCAGCGGTAACACTAGGAGACATTTCCCGGTAAGAGAGGCTACTAAAGATAAACAACTAGATAGTCAGATCCCACACATACCAAGCATTTCAATCATACACACAATATGCTCGATATGTGCAATTACAACGAAGCATCACAACATGACTCTACGACACAAGTACTTTATTTAAGGCTCAGGGAGCCATACACAACATACACACAAAGGTACGGGTCTCACGACCCAACATACAAGTCATACAATCATACAAGCCAACAGCGGAAGTAATTTGTCTGAGTACAGACAACTAGTAAAATAAAAGAGGCTTGGAAAGCCTGGCTATACTATGTGGTCCTTCACAAGCTCAGGGTCACCACCTGGGTCTTTAGCCTACTCGTTGATGTCAACGTCTACATAGAACCCATCAGAAGGGGTTGCAGCGTCTTCTGTAAAAATGTAGATTATAGCAACATGAGTACAAGGGTACTCAGCAAGACTTACATCAGATCCTACATACATGCATAGTATCAAGAAGGGTTGGTGGAGTTATTGCAGCAAGCCAGCTTTGACTCTTGGCTAGACTATCCTACGATACTCCAATTTGAAATAGTTTTGCGCACACGAGTCCACTACTCACCACTTCAATACACTACCGAGGATCCACCCCCGTCTTCCTACGGAAGAGCCATCCTCGGCACTCACACTTATCTTGAGGCTTTTAGTAGTTTCCATTTACTTGTCTATGAACTGTATAGGCAACCAAGTAGTCCTTTACCGCGGACGCGGCTATTCGAATAGATCATGTTAACCCTGCAGGGGGTACTTCTTCATACACGCTCTCACCACTTACCGTCGTTTACACGACATGTACTCGGCAACCTTCAAGCGGAAGCCCAACGTGGGTGTCGGCCACGACCTACCTAATCACCTAAGCTTCCAGTCCAGGTTTATCGCCTATTCAGGTTCCATCCGCAGGGAGTCCGGCCGAGGTTTCCCATACGGCCCCGAACGATGTGAACAGGGTTCCCGAGATACCTAACGGGTATTCGGTACACCCGGCCACGTACCTACCGCATCACAGCCCACCCCTACGGTCAGCGCTGTCCACGGCCTCCAGTAGGCTACAAACACCAGAAACTACTTGCAACTCCTGGACGGAGAACTAGGGTGAATAAGAAGTCGAGAGGGTCCATTGGTTTCGGGCCCAATGCACGGTAGTAGCTGATTCTTAAATCACACATACAGATCTCAGTGCTTAAGGTCGGCTTCAATGAAACAACCCACCATGTACTCCTACATGGCCTCTCATCGATACCTTTACCAAATCGTGTTCGCCACACCACTCTCATTACCGACATAATCATTTCACTCTAGCCCATCACCCAGATGAACCAGACCTGACACGACTCTAAGCATAGCAGGCATAGCAAGGTAGGAACAACACATACATATGGCTCAAACAACTCCTACACATGCTAGTGGGTTTCATCTAATTACTGTGGAAATGACAGGTCATGCAGAGGAAAAGGGTTCAACTACCGCAGCACACAGCAGTTTGAATCGCGTTGTCTTAATGCAGTAAAAGAGAGCAGGAGCGAGAACATGGGATTGTATCGATATGATCAAATGGTTGGTTGCTTGCCTGATGGTTCGTTGCACGGATATGATTCTTCGTTAGGGTAGTCACGGTACTCCTCGGGGACAGATCCTGTCGCAAAGGATAACGATACACAGGCATCACCAAACAATGTGCAACAATATGATGCATGCATGAAACATGGCAATATGAGTGTGTTGGGCTAATGCAACTAAAGCCAGGAGGGTTTGAACAAATTTGAATCAAAGATTCAAATTTCAAATTCAAATATGGCCTTTTAAAGTGCCTTTTCTTATTCTGATTAAAACATCAATTTAACTTGTTTGATCATGCATGAAAATAGTACAGATGGATAGATTGGATTTTTCTGATCATTTTTCATATATAATTTGTCCAATTTGGAGTTACAGAATAAAAGTTATGAATTTTTGAAGTTTAATTAATATTCTGGAATTTTCCTGATTTAATTTAATCCAGAAATATCATTTACTGCGTCAGCCTGACGTCACAGTGACATCAGCAGGTCAACAGGGCTGGCTCGGGTCAAACCTGACGTGTGGGGTCCACACGTCAGTGTCACAGGGGCTAATCCCGCGTTGACCTCGGGTTGGTTAGCTTTGACTAAGCCCTGGGGCCCACTTGTCAGCGTCAGTAGGTGGTGGATTAGTGGTTAATCAAATAGGCCACGTCAGCTCGCCGGAGTTCTGGCCGGCGGCGACCAACAGTGCGGCGGCGATAGTGGTTTTGGTCGTTTCGGCCACCAAATGGAACGCGGCGACCACCGGAGTGAAGCTGAGGACGACCCGCGGCTCTTGGCGGAGTCCGTTGGGATCGGGGTGGCCGGGGTTGACGGCGGTGAGCTCGGCTGCGGCCGCCGGGGTTCGGTCGTGCACGGGAGTGGTGCTGGAGCTCGAAGTCGAGCAAAGTGAGGCGCTAGGGATGCTCTACTGGGTTCTGTGAACGCGTTGGACTCGCCGGGGTGACCAAATGGTCACCGGAGCTGCGTCGACGGCGAGCTCGGCGACGGCGGAGGTTCGGCCGTGGTGGAGATGAAGCTACGGTGAGGGAACGAGGGGGAGAAGAGGGGGACACGGTGGCGTAGCTCACCGCGGTTGCAGTGGGCGTCGAAGCGGGCTCGGGGACGCGCTGGAGACGGCGAATTCGTCGGCGACGGTGGTCGGAGCCCGAAGAGGGGAACGGCGACGTGGCGGCGATGCAGGGCTTCCGGGGACTCGTGGAGCGGTGGGGAGGAAGAGGGAGTTGTGGCGGAGCTTCTGAGCTACTCAGGGGAGCGAGGGGTGGCCGGAGACAGTGGCTACGGCGAACGGCGGCGACGGTGTGCTTCGGCCGAGAGCGAGAGAGAGCGAGGGAGAAACGGGGGAGAGTGAGCGAGAGCAGGGGGGATCGGGACGGGCTGCGGACGTCGTCCACGCGGCCAGGAGGGCGTCGGCAAGCAGGAGGTGGCCGCGCGGCCGCGCGCGCGCGAGCACGCAGCAGCTTCGGGGCGTGGGGAGGAAGACGACGGGGAGCTACAGTGTTGGGCTGGGTCGGTTGCTGGCTGGGCCGGCCGGCTGGCTGGGCCGCACAGGTAAGTCTTCCCCTTTCTTTTTTCTGTTTTCTGTTTATTTAATATATCTGCAACTTTGTTGAATTAAATAAAATACCTAGGCAACTCCAAAATTCACCAAACTACTCCTGGTCCATAGTTGGATTATTTCCAACATGAAACAATTTAGTTTGGAGATATTTGAGCATTTAAATATTTTATATTATTTTAAATGCCCAAATTCAAATATCTATGATTTAATTCAAAGACCCTATGATGGCCTAGAAAATTGTGCACCACTTTTGTCAGAGGTTCTGAACCAAGGCTAAAATGATGGACATTTTAGAAGGGCATTTCAGGTTCATTGAAAAATTATTTTAGTAACCCTAGTTGGTTTCAGAGGGGACTGGGGGTTCTGTCATCCCCATTTCAAGTTTCTGATGAAAAAGTAAACATGATGCAACACTCTAATGCATGACTAGCTAGGATGTGACAGCCCGCACGGGTGGCACGGGCGGAACCTGATCTCCGACGCCGGAACTCCCTTCTCTACATCTCCCCCTCGCCCCGCTGGCTTATGCCGCTAGGCAAAGCCTGCCGATGGCCGACGGCGGCGGAATCTTCCTCCGGCGCGGCCCTCTTGATGGGTACGCGGCGTCCATGGCGATGGCCGATGCGGCGGCCGCGCAGCGTCTCAGATCGACAGCGACCAAAGCGTGATCTAGGCATGTGTGGGCTGCGGCTCGACAGGGCTTTGGCTGTTGGGCTTGCTCACGGCGGAGTGCGGGTTTCGGGGCGGCAGCCCCGAGTCTCTTCTGCAGCGACAGTGGACATGGTGGCTGCGCGGGTAGTGCCATGGATGGATCTTGGGGTCGACTGTGGCTGGTCCGGACAGGCCTGCTGCGGGACGGTTTCTAGATGGCGATGCAGTTTCCCGATGACAATCCTCATTGTGGTGGTGGTTAACCGATGCGTCGATCGATGATCTGTTTTTCGTGTCCCGGTTTCGGCCATGTTGGCTCCTGGGCTGAAGACCTATGCAGGGCTCTCTCCGACGAGATTGTGGTGGCCATCGAAAGGTCTCTGTGAGAGTTTCTCCCTTCAGATCTAGTGGTTTATTTCGATGGTGAGATGCAAACTACGGAAGACGGCTTGACGCAAAGGGATGGTAGTGCAGTGGCGTTGGTGCATATCGCATTTTGTTGCTAGGATCGCAGAAAAGTGGTGGCGACAACACATGTGTGACGTCGATGGTCATGCTACTCGAGCTTTCCGGTCTTGAGCTTCGGGGTGAAAGCCTAGGTCTGACCCGAGTTGGTTATACCTGGCAATGTCGATATTATGTCGTTACCTTATTGAAGGCATTGCTCGGTTTTGCTCGGACTGATTCTTCAGGGTGAAAATCTAGATTCTTCCCTTTGGTGATTGGATCCGGTGACGGTGACGCTTGAGCGTTGCTCCCTTCTTAAAGACGTTGTTGTTGAAGAACTTCGTTGTCCGTGTGGTGTTATTAAATGGTTGGTGCGGATATGGTATTTCATTGTCTACACATAGCTTTGGTATTATATGACTTTGCTATTTGCTGTCGTTTTTTGTGTATGTTGGCGTTGGTTGTGTGCATCCTAGCTATGCAGAGGTCGGGTGTGTGCTCATTGTGTGTTGTATCCTTTTGATGCTCCATTATGAGCTAATAAAATCCACCATTTGTCGAAAAAAATCTTGACAAACTTTTCTTCGAGTAATTATATGCTCCCTACTAGTACTCCCAAACTGTACTAACATGGGCAACCAGGTAAACAATCTATTAGAGCATCTCCAGTTGTTCGCCCCCCGGGTGTTTTAAGGTGGAAAATAGCGCCTTTTGGGGGCTTGTCGGCGCAATTTTCGGCATGGGGGGCTCCGGTTCCCATCTGCCCCCCCCCCCCAAGTTCTCCTCCCCAGCTGTCGAGTTCCAACTCAGATTCGGCACAAATTCAACAACAAATAATTTTTCACATAGTTCATCACATAAATCAATATAAATCAAATAGTTCAACGAAGCAAGCTCATAATTCGAACACAAATTAAAACACATCAAACTAGGCGTTGCCTTGAGCCTCCATTGGTGCTCCACCAGATCGTGTTGCAATTCTGATTCTTCTGTGGGTCTCGGATCTCCTAACGCATACTCACTCTGTCCCCGAAAGAGTGTACTTTGAAATTTGTTGGAGGGTCAAACTGTCTCAAAGTTTGACCGAGTTTGTGCAAAAATATATCAATGCTTGTGAAACCAAATAGGTATATGATGAAAATATATTTTATCATGAATTTAATGCTACTAATTTGATGGCATAAATGTTGGTCTATTATTGTATAAATACCCTGCCTAAAATATGCTTCAGTATCAAACATCGGCTCGTCCTGCTCATTCTCAATGATCATGTTATGCAAGATGACATAGCAATTCATCACCTCCCACGTCTAAGATTTCGACTAGGTTAGAGCGGGGTACCGGACAAGGGCAAATCGAGATTGAAGCACACCAAATGCCCGCTTGACATCCTTCCTGCAAGCCTCCTGACACTTAGCAAAGCAGGAGTTCTTGCCTCCTGGCACATGGTTTGAGATAGTCTTCACAAATGTTGACTGTCTTTGATGGATGCCATCTACTAGGTAGTATCCCTTATTGTAGTGGCGTCCATTGATCTCGAAGTTCATTGGAGGAGTATGACCTTCAACAAGCTTGGCAAAGATATTCAAGCATTGCAGGATGTTGATCTCATTGTTAGTTCCTGGCATACCAAAGAAGGAGTGCCAAATCCAGAGGTCATGTGTAGCCACTGCCTCAAGTACCACACTGCAAACTCCTTTCGCGCCATTATACATCCCCTGCCAAGCAAATGGACAGTTTTTTCATGCCCAATGCATGCAGTCGATGCTTCCAAGCATCCCAGGAAATCCGCTTGCTTCATTTTGCGCTAGGATCTGAGCGGCGTCTTCAACATTGGGTGATCGCAAGTATTGTGGTTCAAACACTTCCATCACTGCCGTGCAGAACTTGTACAAACACTCAATGGTGGTGGACTCAGCCATGCGTCTGTAGTCTTCATGTATATCACCGGGAACTCCGTATGCAAGCATCCTCATAGCCACCATGCACTTTTGGAGTGAGGAGAATCCAACTGTGCCGGTGCAATCCTTCTTGCAAATGAAATAGATGTCGAACTCCCCGATGGCATTCACAATCCTGAGGAAGAGCTTCCAGCTCATCCAATAACGGTGCTGAAATACTATCTCGTCGTGTAGTGGACCGTCGGCGAAGTATTTGGAGTAGAGCAAGCAATAGCCCTCCATTCAATGCCTCTGATTGCTCTTGTGGCGACCCGACGCAGAGCCACCTCGCCGTGGCTTTGCATTCTTCGCGAACATGCCGGCTAGAGCAGTGAGGGTCATGAGGTGCTCTTCGTTGTCGGTGTTGGCCTCGGCTTCCTCCTCCATCAGAGCCGCGAACGCCTCCTCGTCGTTGGAGTCCATCACCGAACAGGCAAATCACCGAACACCTCGTGGGCATGGTAGGTGGGTAGCCGCCGGTATGTAACATCCCAAATTTTCAATTTGGAATATTATACACTAGATCATCTTTGCATATCATACTTTATTGCATTTTGGTTGATCCTAGAAATTTCACGCAACTCAAGGACCCTCAGAGAGAGTTGGGGATTTCGTTATTTTCATATTTGAGTTTTCTCAAATTTTGAAAATAGGATCATTTGATTTTATTTATTTTATCTTCAATTATTTCTATTATAAAAATATGAGAGAGGGAATAAAATGACTTTCCCAAAATAAAGAAATATTGAGGATTTAATAAAAAAATCAAATAAGATTTTATTTTGGTTTTATTTGCTATTTTATTTGAATTTAGGAAAAATGCTCAAAATTGCATTTAGGCCCCAAATAAATGTTCATCTTGTGCGGCTTGATTTTAGAAGCCGGGGAAAATTTATTTTGGGATTTTTTTGAGTCGATTTAGTATTTCTTTTGGTTTTTTTCTGAGCGTAATTATTTAAAAAAAAGTCCGAACTAGGGGTGGGCATAAAAACCGACAAACCAAAAACCGAACTGAAGCCGAAACCGAATAAACTGAATTTTCGGTTTTTTCTACTGTCACAAAGAATTTCGGTTTTCATGTCCACTAACCGAACAAAATTCGGTAGGTTCAGTTTTTATCTCGGTTAACCGAAGAAAAACCGAATAACACGACTCAGTGTAACGAACAACGGAAAAGTCGATGCAGACGAAGCCGCGCAGGCGCTCAGCAACGACTCGCGGGAGTCACGCGCCCACGATCGAGCACAGGATCGACCGCCACCAAACACATCGTGCATGCCGCATGGGCCTACCTGGACAACATGCATGCAAGGCCCAACTCACGTGGGCTCTTTTGTAAAGGCTGTGCGTGCCCGCGCGTGCAGCATGCGAACGGCTGACCACGCGCCTGTGCCATTTGACTCGTTTAGTCCCACCTCGCCCGACTAATGTGTTGAGGCAGATTTTTTTCCTATATAACAGGGTGCCGTTGCAGCACTCTAGGCACAGATACTTAAACTGTGGTGCTTCGGTTTAAAACCGAAAACCGCACCGAATATTTGGTTAACCGAATTTTTGGTTACCTATTTTTAGTTGCCATTTTCGGTTTTGTGTTTTCCTAACCGAATTTAATGAAAAACTGATTGGTAGAAACCGAAATTTTGGTTTATACCGAACGCCCACCCCTAGTCCGAACCGACCTATGGGCTGTGTCCGGCCAGGACTCCCTGGTCGAGGCCTTTATATAGCGCGCCACCCGGGCCGAGCCAGCCCAAAGCCGCCGCTGCCCCAAACCCTAAGTCGCCGCCACCGCCCCGCCGCCGACGAGATCGAATCCGCTGCCGCCGCCAGTTTTTTTAGAAAACTGTTGGTTTTCACCGGTTTATTTTTGGTTTTTTAGTTTCGTTTTTTAGATAGATCGGTTTTTTTTTCTCGGTTTAGTTAATTAGCGAGCGTTCGCTCGTTCGTTCATTTTAACAAACGCGTTCATCGTTTAGATCCAGATAACGAACGTTCGTTCGTTAATCTGTTCGTTGTTTTTCTTTTTCCCGGATTTATTCCGCGATTTTTCTGATCGCGATTTCTGATCCGATGTTCGTTCTAGTATAACTTTTCGCTTGTTTATCGGAATCAGACGATTCAAGCGCCTGGAGTTTCGTCTCAAAACCCTCTTTCCGTTTAACCAACTCAAACCAGTTTTTGCCTTTGTAAAATTTGACCTAGATCCAAATTAGTAAACGAAGCTTGTTTCTTTTGCCGTTTGTCTTTCGTTGCTTCGTCGATTTGATCCTTTTTGCCAACCGGAGTTTTTAAGTTGAACTTTCTGGTTAGATCTCTTATTGAGTTTTATCTGTGTATTAGTTGAGTACTTATTGTATGCTTGTTTGTTTGCGATAGAGTACCCAGAGTGCGCCGCTTGCTACTTCGAATCGCTAGGTTTTGCGGATCATCAGCAGAGCAAGTAACACTTTGATCATACTTCCTATTACCCAGTTTTTTTATTGCATTAGATCAATCCTCACACATTGCATGACTAGGATCTAATTAAATTGTGGGTTTGGGAAGTAGATGAGGTAGTACCTATTACCTGTTATTATCAAACCTTTGGAAGTTACTTCTACGTTTGCTTATTATGCCATGATATGCTAGTAGACGTGGATTGGGTGAGTATATTCATGACAGATGTGAGTTTGTTAAATTAATGGTTTATCTAAGGTGGCAACTTAAATACACATCTGGGTGGATTGAGGCACCTGGGTATTCCAGCGATTGCCTGTTTTTTTTCTTTTGGACCGCCACCCAGGCTCAAAGGGATCATGAGATTATTCATACTAGAAACTTCCGTGTGCAGCCACAAGCTACTATGGGCTCTAGCATAGTTGACTAAGTTGTACGAACTCTTACAGTGGTAGACTAGCGGATGTAGGGGAAAGTAGGTGTAACGGTCTACCCGATCGTAAGGTGCTAGCGCTTCTGAAAAACTATGTCTTGGTCATCCGTTTCTCAAACACCATGTAGTGCGAGAATCCTAACGGAGGAGATCGAGTCTTGTGGGGAAAAGTGCGCAAAGCTCTGCAGAGTGTATAAACTAATCATGGTTAGCCGTGTCCCTGGTTATGGACATCTTGAGCATCTAGTACTTGGATTATCATGTGAATCTCATCATGTTACTCTAATTAATTTTGTTGGGTTTTAATGATGATGTTTAATTGGGATTGAGAGGGTGTCTACACTCTCAATGTTTAACAACCACCATGATAGTTAAATATTCCTTTGGAGTAGGGAAAAATTGGCTTTACGCAAAACTGTAACCATAGAGCTTTCCACCAGCCAAATATGCATGTAGTATAGCCTTATTCCTTCATTGCTCTCTATGTGTTACATTGCCAGCATATTCCATGTGCTGACCCATTTCAGGCTGCAACGTTCATGTTGCAGACTTTTCAGACGACAAGTAAGGTGCCTTTAGGCCGTGGTTCTATACTCAGTGATGCCGTTGGAGTTGATGGACTCACTTATCTTCCAAGCCTTCCGTTGTTATCGTTATTAGATGGCCTTAAGCCATATTTATTGTAATAAGTTATCTTTTGAGACACTCGATGTAATAAGTGTGTGATTGCTACTCTGTTGTAAATCCTTCAAGTACTGTGTGGTGTCAGCATTACTGATCCAGGGATGACACCGGAGCATAGAGATTGGACCATTTGAGGTCTGGTCGCTACAAGATGGTATCAGAGCACACGCTGACTGTAGGACACGACCACCAAGCTAAAGCCCTAGAGCACTACTCACTCTTCTCATTCTGACTCCTCATCTTTTCTACTCTTTTAGGATGGCGGATGCAAGGAACAAGTTCACGCAATCGGATGAAGATACACCCTTTGGACGTCACTTGAAGGAAGTCACTAGATATCTGAACATAGGAGTACCAAGCTTCACCGGAACCTACAACGCCACTTTACCTGAAGAGGAGCGCTGGATGATTCAAGTTCAAGTTCCAGGAAGGACGTTCATGCCAGTCACTGAGCCCATAGAGTTTTTCTTTTGATGCACCAACCTGGAGTCTAGGAAAAAGCATGGTAGCTCACATCGCCATGGGACGCATTGGAGAAGTTTACCGCAATGATCTCAACGATACTATCTACCAGATTTGTGGGCGTCGAGATGGGCACTGGGAGATGATCAGCACTAGGAAGGATAGATCAATTGCAGCTTTTATCCAGGAGTTAAACCATCACATTCGACGTCAGGAGAACCAGATGTGCGCTGACATGATGGATCTGAAGAAGGCAAGGACAAGAATCAAGGAACTAGAGGAAGAACTCAAGGCTACACGTGAAGATTATGAAGAGGAACTCGAAGTACTAGTGGATAAGAATGCCGACCTAACAATGAAGATCGGAATATTTATGGGAGGCCCTACACCAGTAGAAGAAGACGAAGAACCCAAGGAGATTCGCCCGGAAGACTACATCATCATCGACGACACCGACTCGGATCCAGATGATAGCGATGATGACTATGTTGATGAAGCTGGAGCAGATATCATGGAGTCTGCAAACCGAAGAATATTTCTAGTAGACCACCCCATCAGTAGTAGTAGTCCACCATGTAAATATAGTAGTCCAAGCACTTTTGCGATAGTTAGACCGATTGTATGCCCTTGTTTGATTGAATGAAGTGAATTGTTTGCTTTTGCCTCATGTTCATATGGGTAGTGTTTTATCTCTAGACCCCTCTCTATTCTTAAATCTCATCTTTTCTAAACCCTCAGATGCCTCCGAGACGTGACCCCGAATTTACCTTCCCACCGGAGCTCACTTAGTTAATCCAGCAGCAGAACATGTTCATGCAGTTGCTAGTCCAGAATCAAAATCAGAGGAACAACAACAACAACCCACCACCACCACCACTTGTTGATCACTTAGCCCGTTTTCTTAGGCTGAACCCGCCGGTGTTTTCTAGTAGCACCGAGCCTATAGTAGCAGATGATTGGCTCCGCAAGACAGCAAGGGAGTTGACCACGGCAGGATGCACAGATGCGGAAAAGGCGAAGTTTGCCGCACATCAGCTTGACGGACTCACAGCATCATGGTGGGAGAATTTCACCACCACTTTCCCTATCATCACTATCACATGGGACCAGTTCCAACAGGCTTTCCGTACTGCCCATGTTTCAGCAGGAGCTATGGCCATGAAGAAGCGTGAGTTTCGCAACTTGCACCAAGTAGGATGGACAGTTGGCCAATACGTGGATGACTTTAGTAAGTTAGCACGTTATGCCCCGGATGACGTTGCTATGGATGCAGCTAAGCAGGAGAAGTTTTTGGAAGGACTGGATGATGAGTTGAGCATGCAGTTGATGGTAGCAACCTTCAGCAACTACCAGGAGTTGGTAGATCATGCTCTTATGATTGAAGGGAAGCAGCAGCAGATTGAAAATCGCGAGAGGAAGTATGGACAAGGGAAGTACAATTCAGGGGCTCAGCAGAAGCCATGTTTTACCCCTAGACCGGGAGGGCATTTTCAGCATACCCATGGAGGAGGTAGCTCGCACAATCATAATGGCCCCAAGAATGGTAATGGGAATGGAGGAAGCAACGGCCAGAACCGTACCAACCCATCAACCCCAGCCAAAAGAGATCTGAGCCAAGTCACTTACTTTAAGTGCCAGAAGACCGGACATTATGCCAATGAATGTCCTGAATCTTAGAATGGAAATGGCAATGGAACCTCTAGGAAGAAACCGAACCCTTCCAATAGGGGACAGGTGAACCATGTTAACGTGGAGGAGGTTGAAGAGTAGCCAGATGCAGTAATCGGTAAGTTTTTGGTTAAGTCATTTACTGCACTCGTTCTTTTCGATACTGGTGCATCGCATTCATACATATCAAGGGGATTTGTGGATAAGTATAACCTGCCCACCAAAGTTCTTAGAACACCCATGTTAGTAAGCTCACCAGGAGCGAAGTATATGGCTAGTAAGGGATGTTTTCAAGTGCCATTGAGTATAAGTAGGCATGTGTTTCCCTCGGATTTAATGATTTTGGAATCACAAGGTTTGGATGTAATTCTGGGTATGGATTGGCTATCGATGTATGGAGGGAACATCGATTGCGCCAGTAAGTCAATTTTTCTTACCACCCCAGAAGGGAGAAGGATCAAGTATGTATCCCGGCATGTGCCTAAAAGGACTCAAGTAAATTTGTTAACAGGAGTTGTGCAGGAGGAAGTACCAGTAGTGAAGGATTTCCCTAATGTATTCCCGGAGGAGTTGCCAGGCATGCCACCGGATAGAGATATTGAGTTTTTGATTGAGCTTTTGCCAGGCACAGGGCCAATATCTAAGAGACCATATAGGATGCCCGCAAAGGATTTGGAAGAGATTAAGAAGCAGATTAAGGAGTTATTGGATAAAGGATATATCCTCCCAAGTTCTTTGCCTTGGGGATCGCCGGTACTTCTAGTGGAGAAGAAGGATGGATCCTTAAGGATGGTTGTTGATTATCGAGGATTGAATGAAGTAACCATCAAGAACAAGTACCCACTACCGATGATCAATGATCTGTTTGATCGATTGCAAGGAGCTAAGGTATTTTCCAAGATCGATCTGCGATCAGGATACCATCAGTTGAAGATTCAAGAACAGAATATACCTAAGACGGCTTTTACCACCAGGTATGGGTTGTACGAGTATACCGTTATGTCATTTGGTCTGACTAACGCACCTGCATATTTTATGAACATGATGAACAAAGTATTTATGGAGTTTTTGGATAAATTCGTCGTAGTGTTCATTGATGATATCCTGGTTTACTCGAAAAATGAAGAGGAGCATAAGGAGCATTTGCGTTTGGTACTTGGTAAACTCAGAGAACATCGGTTATATGCCAAGTTTAGCAAATGTGAATTTTGGTTGAAGGAAGTTGGATTTCTCGGACACGTTATATCCGGAGAAGGTATAGCAGTAGATCCCACCAAGGTTGACACTGTGACAAATTGGGAAGCGCCAACCACAGTTGGAGAGATCCGGAGTTTTCTTGGACTTGCAGGATACTACCAGAGATTCATTGAAAATTTCTCGAAGATTGTGAAGCCTATGATGGAGTTGTTGAAGAAGGATACCAAGTTCATATGGACCGAGGAATGTGAGGCTAGTTTTCAGGAGTTGAAGAAACATTTGGTTACATTACCAGTGTTGATTTTGCCAGACCAGACCAAGGATTATGAGGTGTATTGCGACGCTTCACGTCGAGGACTTGGAGCAGTGCTTATGCAGGAAGGAAGAGTTGTTTCATATGCCTCACGACAGTTTAAGCCTCATGAGTTGAATTATGCTACGCATGATTTGGAGTTAGCAGCCGTAGTGCATGCGTTGAAGACTTGGAGACATTTTCTCATTGGAAACCATTGTGAGGTGTACACGGATCACAAGAGTTTGAAGTTCATTTTCACGCAGAAGGAGTTAAATCTCAGGCAAAGAAGATGGTTGGAGCTCATCAAGGATTATGATATGAGATTGCATTATCACCCCAGAAAGGCTAACGTAGTAGCCGATGTGCTGAGCCATAAAAGTCATGTCAACACCCTAATGACGGGATATTTACCAAGGGAGTTAGCCGAAAATCTTCGTGAGCTATGTTTGGAGATAGTCCCGGGAGGCTATGTAGCAGCATTGGAGATCCAGTCTACTTTGATGGATAAGATCAGAGAAGCTCAAAGGACTGACAAGGAGATTGCTTCTATTAAGGAGAAAATGAGCAAAGGAAAAGCTAAAGGATTTCATGAGGATGAGCACGATACCTTATGGTTTGAAGACCGTGTTTATGTGCCTAATGACCCGGAGATCAGGAAGTTGATTCTGCAAGAGGCCCATGATTCACCATATTCGATTCACCCAGGAAATACCAAGATGTATCTGGATTTGAAGGATACTTTCTGGTGGACTGTCGGTGTCAAAACCGGCGGATCTCGGGTAGGGGGTCCCGAACTGTGTGTCTAGGCCGGATGGTAACAGGAGACAAGGAACACTTTGTTTTACCCAGGTTCGGGCCCTCTCGATGGAGGTAATACCCTACTCCTGCTTGATTAATATTGATGATATGGGTAGTACAAGAGTAGATCTACCACGAGATCAAGGAGGCTAAACCCTAGAAGTTAGCCTATGGTATGATTGTTGTGTATGGAGTTGATTGCCTACGGGCTACAACCCTCCGGTTTATATAGACACCGGATAGGGTTAGAGCTACACAGAGTCGGTTACAATGGTAGGAGATCTTGAATATCCGCATCACCAAGCTTTCCTTCCACGCCAAGGAAAGTCCCATCCGGACACGGGACGAAGTCTTTAATCTTGTATCTTCATAGTCCAGGAGTCCGGGTGAAGGTATAGTCCAGCTACACGAACACCCCGTAATCCAGGACTCCCTCAGTAGCCCCTGAACCAGGCTTCAATGACGACGAGTCCGGCTCGCAAATTGTCTTCGGCATTGCAAGGCGGGTTCCTCCTCCAAGTCCTTCATAGAAGATTTGTAAACACCAAGAGTAGTGTCCGGTTCTGCAAAATAAGTTTCCACATATTGCCATAGAGAGAATAATATTGACACAAATCAAATCTGCCGACATATTCCGCAGTGCGCTATCACACTACGGCCAAGTCCTTTACTCGAATCGTTTTTACTCTTCCACCTCAGCATGTTTTGCGAGGCGGTTTCCTTGGCACGTCTTGTCAAAGCAGAGATCGCGTGCCCTTTTTACGGGTTTCTCATCAATACGGACGTGGGTAACCCTAACCGCACCATTTACCACGGCGCTTGGGAGGCAAGCGAGTTTTATTAGGCAGGTGGGGACGCACAACCGCATCCGCCCATATAAGGGGATAAGGATCCACCTTTTTACCTATGCCTTCTTCCTCCTTTGCCTATCCATCTACTGCACACTAGAGCTCCAGCGCCCAAGCCCGCACTTCCCACCTCAACCTTCTCCAGCAATGTCCGGAGCGGGAGGCAAGTGGAAGGTCTCCTCCGTCACGGAGGGCGACGTCAAAAAGCTTAGGAAGGCCGGATACTTGTCCAAAGACATTGCGCACCGGCTTCCCGAGGAGGGGCAGCTTGTCCCCACCCCAAGGCCCCACGAGAGGGTAGTATTCCTTCCCCACTTCCTCCGCGGACTGGGTTTTCCACTTCACCCATTCATCCGGGGGCTCATGTTCTACTACGCCTGGATTTTCACGATCTGGCCCCAAACTTCATCCTCAACATCTCGGCATTTATCGTCGTGTGCGAGGCTTTCCTCCGCGCCTGCCCCCATTTCGGCCTCTAGCTCAAGACTTTCAACGTCAAGCCCAAGGTGGTGCGCGGCAACCAGGCGGAGTGCGGAGGCGCCATGGCAGGCAAGATTGCCAACATCCTGTGGTTCGAGGGCTCCTTCGTAGAGACCCTAAAGGGGTGGCAAGCCGGGTGGTTCTACATCACCGAGCCACGCGATCCGAAATGGATCGCAGCCCCCGAGTTCCGATCCGGACCCCCCACGTGGCTCATGTCCTGGAAAGAGACGGGCCTATCGTGGGGTAACGATAAAGAGGTGACAGGACTGAAGACATGCATCCAGTCCCTGGTAAACAAGTCAATCAGGCTTGTAAA
Organism: Triticum aestivum; assembly: GCF_018294505.1. Classification (NCBI taxonomy): domain Eukaryota; kingdom Viridiplantae; phylum Streptophyta; class Magnoliopsida; order Poales; family Poaceae; genus Triticum; species Triticum aestivum. The sequence continues at coordinate 427,760,333 of NC_057809.1, forward strand.
TGTAGTCCAGGTCATGCTCGTTCGCCGAATCCTCCCGTGTCAACAACGGGACTTTACTCTGTGGGAGTTCGACCCGACACGGCACCGAACCCTTAACAGGCTCTTCGACACGGCGTATGAAGACGTCTGGAAGGCGCTAATCAAAGGTGCCGAGGCTCCCGCATCCGCTTCCGAGGACCGCGGATACAGCTCGCAGCGTCACGCTAGCGAGGTAAGCTATTTTCACCTTTTACAGGATGTTCAGCTTCTTTCATAGTTTAACTCTATGCGGGATCTAAACTCCCTTGTCTTTGACACGCTTGGCGGGCGGTATCCGGACCGATTAACTATCCGGCTCCGCTGCCCGAAGACCCAGCCCCAGCTCTACTAGTGAAGCTGCTGGCTCCGGCGCCTTATGTGGTGTCGGAAAAGAAGGCCAAGAAGAAGAAGACCACGGGGACTCGAAAGAGTACCCGCAACATGGTGTTGTCGGACTCGTCATCCGACAAGTCCGAGACGCCCTCCTCCCGTGAAAACGAGGAGGAGGAAGAAGAAAGCTCTCCCCCCCCTGCGGAGGGAGGAAAGAAAATGAAGGCCGCCCCAAGGGGGAAGGCCGAGGGGTCCAAGAAGAGGAAAACCCCTCCGCCGGACTACGCCCCCGACGCCGACGAGGACGAAGAGGAGTGGCCGGACAGAGTCAGGCGTCCGGCGAAATCGTAAGTGTTCGGATACCGGAGTAATTCATGATATTCCTTTCATTGCACAGCTTTCCCTAATGTCGAATATAATCATGCAACCCACCCCGGGCCGAACTCAACGAGTCGTCGAGCGGCTCCCTGGATTCATCGGACGTGAACTCAGTTCCGCCCGTTGTCTCCCCCCGCACTACGGATGACGCCGAAGTGGCGTCACAACGAGCTCAGGGGCAGGAGGAGGTGGTCCTGGAGGAGCCACAAGGCGACCTCCCGGACTCCAGGAGTAAAGGGGACAAGACCCCCCAGGGCTCCAAGTCTGGCTTTGAGCCGGACACCATGCCGGAATCTTCAACGATTTCGGACTGCGGCAGGCGAACTCCTTCAAAGAGGAGCAAGCCTTCTGAGCCGGCAGCCTCCGTCCAACCGGAGGTGCCGGACAATCTGCTGGAGGTGCTTGAAGGCGCCTCCATCGACGAGGAACACCGTACTATTATGAGTATGGTGATCCAGAAGGTTCAGTCCGCCAAGAGCGGACTGAGTGAAGCTTGCGCTAGCCTCCTAACAGGCTTCGAGGTAAGTAAAAAATATGTAAAAATATTACCGCATAGATAGTAGCCCCAGATGCTCTGTTTGGCATTTAGAAAGAAAAGCCGAATAGAGGATCTAGTAAATTTCGCAGGAGTCTAACAAAAAGAGTCAATATGCGTATGTAGGCTTCGCTGCTATCCACCGCCGCACTGACTGCAGAGGTGGGTGTCCTGAAGCAGGACCTCGAGCGGACCGAGCAAGAGCTCGGCCTTGCCAAGCGGCAGCTCGAGGAGAAAGAAGGTAAGAAATACCTTACTGAAAAGGGTGCCTATAGAGAGGCGTGATTGCAAAAAATAACATGATTGTACTGCTTATTGTAGGGCCACGACTGAGGTGGCGACCCTCAAGCAGGCGCTATCTGAGGCCGAAAAGAGAACGGCCGCGGAGCGAACCGAGCGAGAGAAGCTTGGGGCTCAGGTTGGCGAGGTGCAACAAGAGCTTCAGGCTCTCATGAAAAAACATGAGAGTTTGGAGCTTGAGTCAAAGACCCAAGCGTCCAGCTCGCGACAGTCCTCGAGACTGCAAGTCTGCCAAGGCCGAAGCCCAAAAGGCCCTCCAAGAGTTGGAGGAGGTGAAAAAGATAGCAGCGGGTAAGGCATTCTTCATGCAAAGCAGAAATATAAAAGTAAACTACTTGTTACTTACCCGAATCCGGAGCTCTCCAGGGGCATTCGCAGATCTTCCCCGCAGCGTATCCGACGCTGCCGCGTTCTACCGAGCTGAAGAGGGCAGCTCGACGGAGAAGGTGTTCTGGTCTCAGTATGCTGAGGCTGGACACCCTGTGCCCTTGAGTGACCAGTTGAAACAGCTGGTCGAACTCCACAAGGCGGCCGAACAGGCCATGAAGGGCTTCATAGTTCGGCTGTGGCCCAGAGAGGCCCTGCCTGGGAGCTACTTCGGGCTGGTGCGGCGGATAGTGGAGGCCTGTCCAAGGCTCGAGGTTATCAAGCGCCCCGTCTGCATCGAAGGTGCCCGTAGGGCCCTTGCCCGTGCAAAGGTGCACTGGGTAAGCTGGACGGTGAGAAGCTTGTGAGGGACGGGCCGCCGCCGGGGAAGGAGCATCGCAAGCCCGAGAACTATTATAAAGATGTTCTTGCAGGTGCCCGCCTTGTGGCAGATGAATGCCCCAAGGATGTAATTTTTGAATAAACTTGCTCGTGTTTATCCTGTGCGCTGAAAACTTGTTCATATGCGCTAAGCAATGCTTATTGAATTTAAAATATTATTTTCTGTGCGACTGTTTATCAAAAATTGAGAGATGGCCAGTCGTCGGCTTCTGCCCCCATGCCACTAGTGCTGGGGTGTTCGGTGATAAACCTGTGTGCTCTTTTTCCCATGTTTGGGTCCTTCGAGGGAGGCGCTCAGCACGACGAACCAGGCAATCGAACTATAATGCTTGAACACTCTCACTTAGCCATAGAACTTTATAATTTTAAATTTCGGCGAAGCCCCTAGTTCGGAAGACCGATTTCGGGGCGCTATCCACGCCTTGGCTGGGGTTATCCAGCTCCTCGCTCGAAGCGGCATAAGTCTTTAGGGACTCGAAAAACCTCTCGAACAGCGACCAGTCTCTCGCCTCATCATGACAGTCAGTTTTAGCTTTCTCCACTGAGGTGCTTAACCCAGCTCAACCGGGGCACAATCGCAGTGGTTCTCCTAGTGCTACCTTAGCCGATATAGCAGAACGTAAGGCACCAAAACATAGGAGCCGGGCAAACCCAACTATTGACCCAAATCATGATTCGGAGCCGATGCATATAGTGCTATAAGTTCGGGGTGCCGCACTTGTGGAAGTGTACGGACTTCTCACGCCATATTAAAGGGTACTGAAGCCCCTGGCGTACTTGCCATACCACAGTGTACGGGTGCAACATGTCATTAATGAACATATATAAAAGAGAGTAATGCAAAAAATAGACAAAAAGCTAAGCATTGTTTACAGAGAGGCTATTTATCAAAGCCGAACGATACAAATAGTACGGTAAGCAAAAGATATTGGACTATTCAGTATGTCCTGACCAGGGGCAGGCAGCGGAATTGTATTTAAAACAGGTATAGCGCTCGTAACAGAGACCACCTGGGATTCCATAATGCGCCATGGCTTGTCTGCCTCCCTGGATCTTACATCGTTTGTGCGGCAGTCGAGTTGCCGAATAGGTCGTCCAAAGTATGGAGTCCTGAAAGTAAGAAAAATTAAAAAAGAATCCGGCAGCCCCTGGTACGTTTTAAGCCGTATTTTGGGCGTGCCGTTATTGTGCCCCTTCCCCTGTGCCCATGGTATTTCAAGGGCATAGTTATGTACGCGAGGTACTGATTTCGCTATGTCGCGAAAGCTGGGGTTGGGGCCGCATTGCTACGCTTGCTCAGAGTGTGCCAGGCGGTCCTGCTGTAGGTTACTCCGGGCGCGCTTGGCAGTGTCTGGCTTTTTAATGGCCGGACTGGAGAATTGCCTGAGAAGGCTACTTTGTACCTCCACTACGAGAGCCGCCGTATGCTCCTCCGTACGGAGGGAGCGTTCGGTGTTTTCATTGACCGTAATTACTCCTCGAGGGCCTGGCATTTTGAGCTTGAGATATGCGTAGTGCAGCACCGCATTGAACTTTGCAAATGCGGTTTGTCCGAGCAGGGCATGATAGCCACTGCGAAACGGGACTATATCAAAGATTAACTCTTCGCTTCGAAAGTTGTCCGGGGATCCGAAGACCACGTCAAGTGTTACTGAGCCTGTACAGTTGGCTTCTACACCTGGTATGACGCCTTTAAAGGTCGTTCTTATGGGCTTAATCCTTGAGGGATCTATGCCCATTTTCCGCACTGTATCCTGATAAGGCAGGTTCAGGCTACTGCCGCCGTCCATGAGGACTCTTGTGAGGTGAAATCCGTCGATGATTGGGTCGAGGACCAATGCGGCGAAGCCGCCATGATGGATGCTAGTGGGATGGTCCCTTCGATCAAAAGTGATCGGGCAGGAGGACCATGGGTTGAACTTTGGGGCGACGGGCTCCATCGCGTATACGTCCTGTAGCGCACGCTTCCGCTCCCGCTTGGGAATGTGGGTTGCGTATATCATGTTCACCGTCCGCACTTGTGGGGGAAAGCCCTTCTGTCCATTGTTGTTCGGCGGCTTGGGCTCCTCGTCGTCGCTGTGCAGCCCCTTGTCTCTGTTTTCGGCCCTTAACTTGCCTGCCTACTTGAACACCCAACAATCCCTGTTAGTGTGATTGGCTGGCCTTTCGGGGGTGCCATGTATCTGGCATAAGCGATCGAGTATTCGGTCCAAACTGGACGGGCCCTGAGTATTCTTTTTGTATGGCTTTTTCCGCTGACCGGATTTATAGCCTTTGAATCCGGCATTGACTGCCGTGTCTTCATTGTTGTCGCTGTTGACACGGCGTTTTTGCTTATTCCGACGTGTCCTGCCACTTTTGTCCTTGGTGTCCGAATTGCCAGGGTTCTTTGATAAGTTGTTACTGCAAGCTAGCCAGCTGTCTTCTCCCGCGCAAAAGCGGGTCATGAGTGTCGTGAGGGCTGCCATGGATTTTGGCTTTTCCTGTCCCAAGTGCCGGGCAAGCCACTCGTCGCGGATGTTATGCTTGAAGGCTGCTAGGGCCTCTGCGTCCGGACAGTTGACTATCTGGTTTTTCTTTGTTAGGAACCGTGTCCAGAATTGTCTGGCCGATTCTTCTGGCTGCTGAATTATGTGGCTTAAGTCGTCGGCATCCGGCGGTCGCACATAAGTGCCCTGGAAGTTGTCGAGGAATGCGGCTTCCAAGTCCTCCCAAGAACCGATTGAGTCTGCTGGCAAGCTGTTAAGCCAATGCCGGGCTGGTCCTTTAAGTTTGAGCGGGAGGTATTTGATGGCGTGTAGATCATCGCCGCGTGCCATGTGGATGTGAAGGAGATAATCCTCAATCCATACCGCCGGGTCTGTTGTGCCATCGTATGATTCGATGTTTACGGGTTTGAAACCCTCTGGGATTTTATGATCCATTACTTCATTCGTGAAGCATAAAGGGTGTGCGGCGCCTCTGTACTGGGCTATATCACGACGCAGCTCGGAATAGCTATGTCTGTTGTGTTCGGCCCGGCCGGATTTGTTGTATCCGGAGTGAAGATCATTGTCACATGCCGTAGGGCGCCTGCGCGATCCGTAGATCGATCTTGTTTGTCTTGCCTTGTCCTCCAGTATGTCTCGCAGGTCGGGCGCATTTTCCCGTACCTTAGTTGAGCGGTGTCGGGGCATGGCTTGGGTGGAGGGCCGACAGGCCTCTCTGTCACGACCGCGAGGTGGCCGGTCTGCCATGTCATGCGCTGGTGATGTAGGTGCTTCCTCCTCTGATCGGGGTAGCGGCCTGCGCTTCGAGTAACTCTTGGAGGGGCGTTCGAGTTCATACTCTTCGGCCGCAAGGTCTTCAGTCCATCTATCAGCTAGCAATTCTTGGGCAGCTCTAAGCTGTTGCTGCTTTTTCTTGAGGCTGCTTGCCGTGGCTAAAAGCCTGCGTTTAAAACGCTCTTGTTCGGCGGGGTTTGATGGTATGACGAATTCGTCGTCATCGAGGCTAGCCTCGTCTTCGGAGGGAGGCGTATAGTTATCATCCTCGACCTCTCGGCTGCCATTCTTTCATGAGGGCTGGTTTCTCCATCTTCCTGTGCCGAATTTTGCTGAGGTGGGTGTTCTTCGGCGCTATCCGGGGTAGTATTATCTCCCGTGCTGGAATCACCGTTTTTGCTTTGGCGGGATTTAGAGCGGCACCGCTGACGCCGGCGCTTTTGCTGTTTCTTGGGGGCATCATCTCCATCTCCATCTTTTGGAGTATCCACCATATATATGTCATATGACGAGGTGGCCTTCCAGCGCCCTACAGGTGCTGGTTCTTATTCGTCTCCTGCATCGTCGTCCATGCCGTCGATGTCTTCGGAGTCGAAGTCCAGCGTGTCGGTTAAGTCGTCGACAGTGGCTACGAAGTGGGTGGTGGGTGGGCTTTGAATTTCTTCGTCGTCCGTATCCCAACCTTGCTGACCGTAGTCCGACCAGGGCTCTCCTGATAAAGAGAGAGACTTTAGAGAATTCAAGATGTCACCGAAGGGCGAGTGCTGAAAGATGTCCGCCGCAGTGAACTCCATGATCGGCGCCCAATCAGATTCGATCGGCAGGGTCGCGGGGGGCTCGGAGTTCGGAGAGGAATCCGGCTCCTGGGAGTCACGGGCCATGCGGAGTGCGGGGCTGGAGTTCGGCTCAATCGCCTCTGAGATCACAGCCCTTGAGGCAGCGTCCAACCGCTGATCCTCGATCGGTGCAATAGGCTTCGAATTAATGGTCGGAACCGATGCGTGTGCGGCCTCCAAGGCGCTGTTCGGTGGCAGAGCTATATCATGCCCATCGAGACAGTGCGGCGCGCTTGGCTGTGGCTCGAATCCGTCGAAGATCAAGTCCCCGCGGATGTCAGCCGTGTAGTTTAGGCTTCCAAACCTGACCTGATGGCCAGGGGCGTAGCTTTTGATCTGCTCAAGGTGGCCAAGTGAATTGGCCCGCAGTGCGAAGCCGCCGAAGACGAAGATCTGTCCGGGGAGAAAAGTCTCACCCTGGACTGCTCCGTTGTTGATGATCGAAGGAGCCATCGGGCCTAAAGGCGACGACACAGAGGAACTCTCAATGAAAGCACCAATGTCGGTGTCAAAACCGGCGGATCACGGGTAGGGGGTCCCGAACTGTGTGTCTAGGCCGGATGGTAACAGGAGACAGGGAACACTTTGTTTTACCCAGGTTCGGGCCCTCTCGATGGAGGTAATACCCTACTCCTGCTTGATTAATATTGATGATATGGGTAGTACAAGAGTAGATCTACCACGAGATCAAGGAGGCTAAACCCTAGAAGCTAGCCTATGGTATGATTGTTGTGTATGGAGTTGATTGCCTACGGGCTACAACCCTCCGGTTTATATAGACACCGGATAGGGTTAGGGTTACACAGAGTCGGTTACAATGGTAGGAGATCTTGAATATCCACATCGCCAAGCTTGCCTTCCACGCCAAGGAAAGTCCCATCCGGACACGGGACGAAGTCTTCAATCTTGTATCTTCATAGTCCAGGAGTCCGGCTGAAGGTATAGTCCGGCTACCCGAACACCCCCTAATCCAGGACTCCCTCATGGACCGGAATGAAGAAGGATATTGCGGAGTATGTAGCAGTTTGTGATGTATGTCAGAGAGTAAAGACAGAGCATCAGAAGCCAGCGGGATTGCTACAGCCATTGCCGATACCCGAATGGAAGTGGGATAAGTTAGGCATGGATTTTATTACAGGATTGCCCAGAACTCGTTCAGGCTATGACTCGATTTGGGTTGTAGTCGATCGTTTGACAAAGGTAGCTCATTTCATTCCAGTGAAGACTACCTATACTAGTTCCAAGTTGGCAAAGATATACATGAACAGGATCATATGTCTGCATGGAGTTCCAAGGAGCATTCTATCAGATAGAGGAACCCAATTTACCTCAAAGTTCTGGAATCAGTCGCATGAAACTTTCGGTACTAGGCTAGAGTTCAGTACAGCTTTCCATCCGCAGACAGATGGACAGACCGAGAGAGTCAATCAAATTTTGGAGGATATGCTAAGAGCTTGTGCACTAGATTATGGATCTAGTTGGGACGAGAATTTGCCATATGCAGAGTTCTCTTACAACAACAGTTATCAATCCAGTTTGAAGATGGCCGCTTTCGAAGCCTTGTACGGAAGGAGGTGCAGAACCCCGTTGTCGTGGGATGAAGTTGGAGACCGCCAGTTGTTTGGACCGAATCTGATTAAGGAGTATGAACAGAAGGTGAAATTGATTCGTGATAGGCTCAAGGTAGCCCAGTCTAGGCAGAAGAGCTACGCAGATTCTAAACGCAAGGAGACAGTTTACGAAGTCGGAGACCGAGTTTATCTTCGAGTATCTCCACTTCGAGGAGTTAAGCGCTTTGGAGTTAAGGGAAAGTTAGTGCCACGTTTTGTAGGACCATACAAGGTTTTGGAACGTATGGGAGAAGTAGGCTACAAGTTGGAATTGCCCGAAGGATTTTCAGGAGTTCACGACATGTTCCACATTTCATAGCTGAAGAAGTGCCACGCGGAGATGGCTGATATACTGCTGAGAGATACAGTGCCGCTGGAAGCAATTTAGTTGGACAGTGATTTGACCTACAAGGAGAAACCAGTTAAGATTCTTGAGTATGCCAGCCGAGTCACCCGCAGCAAGGTTATCAAGTTTTGCAAAGTTCAGTGGAGCCACCACACGGAGGATGAAGCCACCTGGGAACGAGAGAAAGAATTGCTGAAGGACCACTCTCACCTATTTTCTAGCCAACCCGAATTTCGAGGGCGAGATTCATCTTAAGGGGGGTAGGTTTGTAACATCCCAAATTTTCAATTTGGAATGTTATACACTAGATCATCTTTGCATGTCATACTTTATTGCATTTTGGTTGATCCTAGAAATTTCACGCAACTCAAGGACCCTCGGAGAGAGTTGGGGATTTCGTTATTTTCATATTTGAGTTTTCTCAAATTTTGAAAATAGGATCATTTGATTTTATTTATTTTATCTTCAATTATTTCTATTATAAATATATGAGAGAGGGAATAAAAAAGACTTTCCCAAAATAAAGAAATATTGAGGATTTAATAAAAAAATCAAATAAGATTTTATTTTGGTTTTATTTGCTATTATTTGAATTTAGGAAAAATGCGCGTTTTTCAAAATTGCATTTAGGCCCCAAATAAATGTTCATCCTGTGCGGCTTGATTTTAGAAGCCGGGGAAAATTTATTTCGGGGTTTTTGGAGTCCGTTTAGTATTTCTTTTGTTTTTATTCTGAGCGTAATTATTTTAAAAAAAGTTCGAACCGACCTACGGGCTGTGTCCGGCTAGGACTCCCTGGCCGAGGCCTTTATATAGTGCGCCACCCAGGCCGAGCCAGCCCAAAGCCGCCGCCGCTCCAAACCCTAAGCCGCCGCCCGCTCTAGCCGCCCGCCCGCCGCCCCAGCCGCCGCCGGAGCCCGCCGCCGACGAGGTCGAATCCGCCGCCGTCGGCGGTTTTTTAGAAAACCGTTGGTTCTCACCGGTTTGTTTTCGGTTTTTTTAGTTTCTTTTTTTAGATAGATCGGTTTTTTTCTCAGTTTAGTTAATTAGCGAGCGTTCGCTCGTTCGTTCGTGTTAACGAACGCGTTCATCGTTTAGATCCAGATAACGAACATTCTTTCGTTAATTTGTTCGTTGTTTTTCTTTTTCCCGGATTTATTCCACGATTTTTCTGATCGCGATTTCTGATCCGATGTTCGTTCTAGTATAACTTTTCGCTCGTTTATCGGAATCAGGCGATTCAAGCGCCTGGAGTTTCGTCTCGAAACCCTCTTTCCGTTAACTAACTCAAACCAGTTTTTGCCTCTGTAAAATTTGACCTAGATCCATATTAGTAAATGAAGCTTGTTTCTTTTGCCGTTTGTCTTTTGTTGCTTCGTTCGATTTGATTCTTTTTGCCAACCGGAGTTCTTAAGTTGAACTTTCTGGTTAGATCTCTTATTGAGTTTTACCTGTGCATTAGTTGAGTACTTATTGTATGCTTGTTTGTTTGTGACAGAGTACCCGGAGTGCGCCGCTTGCTACTTCGAATCGCTAGGTTTTGTGGATCATCAGCAGGGCAAGTAACACTTTGATCATACTTCCTATTACCCAGTTTTTATTGCATTAGATCAATCCTCACACATTGCATGACTAGGATCTAATTAAATTGTGGGTTTGGGAAGTAGATGAGGTAGTACCTATTACCTGTTATTATCAAACATTTGGGAGTTACTTCTACGTTTGCTTATTATGCCATGCTATGCTAGTAGACGTGGATTGGGTGAGTATATTCATGACAGATGTGAGTTTGTTAAATTAATGGTTTATCTAAGGTGGAAACTTAAATACACATCTGGGTGGATTGAGGCACCTGGGTATTCCAGCGATTGCCTGTTTTTTTCTTTTGGACCGCCACCCAGGCTTAAAGGGATCATGAGATTATTCATACTAGAAACTTCCGTGTGCAGCCACAAGCTACTATGGGCTCTAGCATAGTTGACTAAGTTGTGCGAACTCTTATAGTGGTAGACTAGCAGATGTAGGGGAAAGTAGGTGTAACGGTCTACCCGATCGTAAGGTGCTAGCGCTTCTGAAAAACTATGTCTCGGTCATCCGTTTCTCAAACACCATGTAGTGCGAGAATCCTAACGGAGGAGATCGAGTCTTGTGGGGAAAAGTGCGCAAAGCTCTGCAGAGTGTATAAACTAATCATGGTTAGCCGTGTCCCCGGTTATGGACATCTTGAGTATCTAGTACTTGGACTATCATGTGAATCTCATCATGTTACTCTAATTAATTTTGTTGGGTTTTAATGATGATGTTTAATTGGGATTGAGAGGGTGTCTACACTCTCAATGTTTAACAACCACCATGATAGTTAAATAAAATGTATTCCTTTGCAGTAGGGAAAAATTGGCTTTACGCAAAACTGTAACCATAGAGCTTTCCACCAGCCAAATATGCATGTAGTATAGCCTTATTCCTTCATTGCTCTCTATGTGTTACATTGCCAGCATATTCCATGTGCTGACCCATTTCGGGCTGCAATGTTCATGTTGCAGACTTTTCAGACGACGAGTAAGGTGCCTTTAGGTCATGGTTCTATACTCAGTGATGCCGTTGGAGTTGATGGACTCACTTATCTTCCAAGCCTTCCGCTGTTATCGTTATTAGATGGCCTTAAGCCATATTTATTGTAATAAGTTTTCTTTTGATACACTCGATGTAATAAGTGTGTGATTGCTACTATGTTGTAAATCCTTCAAGTATTGTGTGGTGTCAGCATTACTGATCCAAGGATGACACCGGAGCACAATGATTGGACCGCTTGAGGTCTGGTCGCTACACGGTATCCTCGTCTGCGTGGTCAGAGTCCTGGAAAGCTCGGCCGGCAGTGGTATGAGGGATGTTGCAGCGAAACCCTCTCTTTCCGGCGGGGAATGGCCTTTCTAGCGGCGGAGCAGCGGCTATGGGCAGGGGTGGCGCTGGTATCGGCATGGCGGCGAAAGGGAAAGTGGCGTTCTGCCGCGCGTGGGTCGAACATGGGCGGGGAAAAGGCGTTTCTCGCCTGACAGTGGTGGCCCATGCACCACTTTTCTTTCCACCGGAGCCCCCAAGTGCCCCTCAGTGCGCTAGGTTCGACCTGGGATCGCCGGGCCAAAAAATGGCCTGAACCGGCAGAATTCGGCATCGTGGGGGCGCGGCTGGGGGGGGTGCGCCGGTGGAAAAAAGACGCCTTGAGGGGGCTGTTGTGGGTGCGGCTGGAGATTCTCTTATGCGCTTGCATGTATACTAGCTTTATGCTTCCACGAGGTGAAACATAATTGTGCTCATGCAAGGAATAACTTGTGCTTTCAAGTGTACTAGCTTTGGGCTTCAAGGGTGGTGAGGAACAATTATTCTCCCACGAGGAAGCACGTGAAAAATTGAAAATGAAAAAAAAGTTAAGAAAACCTAAAAAAGTTTGCAGTGAAAACCAGGAAACCCCAAAAAAACAGTAATCCAAAATAGAAAAAAAAACAGGAGAAAAAACCCTGCCCGAACATGCTCTTTGCACGCGACCCGTCTCGGGTGAAGAGTGGTCCTAGTTGTGCATGGAGTACCTCTAGGAAGCCCACTAGTGGAACCCCTTAAGTAGTTGCTCTCAGCCTTGTGTTCTCCAACAAAGTATGATGCGAATTTTAGTAACAGTATTGCATACATTCATCGAGAAAAACTAGTTTTTTTCCTGGATAGTTTGGATTGCTTACTACATCTGCCTCTAGGAAGCCCACTGGTGGCAACCCTTAATTAGTTGATGTCAGCCTTGTGTTCTCTAACAAAGTATTATATGTTCGCTTTTCGTAACAATATTGTGTAACTAGTTTGTACATGCATATTAAATTAAGTTGTTTTTCAGTTTGTCTTTTATTTCAATCAGTTTTATTTATTTTTAAAAATGTTTATAAATTTGAAAAATATTCATAGATTTAATAATGTTCACTAATTTTGAAAAATACACATTAATTTGTAAAAATGTTAAAAAAATTGAAAATGGGTTTAAGAAGTGTTATTGAATTTTAAAAATGTTCATACACTTGTTTTTTTGTGAATTTGAAAAATGATCACGGATAAAAGATGAAAACTGAATTAGTAAAGTACAAAATATAAGAAAAAAGAAAGTTAAAAACAACCAAAAAGTAGAAAATATAAATGAAAAAAAAGAAAAACCAATAGAGTGGAAAGAGAAAGGAAAACCACATGGAATGTTCCTAAAATCGAATGAAAGGTTCCACAACTGGATCCAAAACCTATAGTATTGATGTAGGGTATATCTCCTAGTTGAACCATTGTAGTAGTTCTCTCAACTCCCACAAGTGAAGTAACTTGATCCATAATACATGGTCCACAAGGATGAAACACTCACGCATCACCATGGAGGCAACAAGGATGATGAAGATGGCATCTGTGATGGCTTCCCCCTCCGTCAGGGCACCGGAAAAGGCTTCGAGATGAGATCGCTTCAGAAGAGACTTGCGGTGGAGTACAAGTTCTAGGTTTGTTTTCTAAGGTTTATCAATTTCTAGGAATTTTCAGCGTTGGAATCACGCCAAAAGGAGATATAAGGGTCCCACGAGCTCAGATGGCCCTCCGGACCCCCCTAGGGCGTGCCATGTGAACTTGTGGCGTCCTCGTGGTTCTTCTGGTCCTTCCCCGAAGCTTCGATGGTCTTTTATGTTCCAAAAAAAATCACCGTACATTTTTTAATCGCATTTGAACTTTGTTTGGTATGATTTTTCAGCGAAACAAAGAAATAAGCAAAAAAACATGAACTGGTGAAAGGATCGATATGGTTGACTAGAGGGGGTGAATAGGCAACTACCGATTTTTATATTTTCTTAACAAATTAGGTTTAGCAAAAAATAGGTTATCTAGATGTGCAACTATGTGAACAACCTATATGATGCAAACAACGACAACAAGTGCAAGCAAAAGATACAACACGAAAATAGCTTGCACAAAGTAAAGGGAACAGATAACCACAAGTGGAGCCGGTGGAGACGAGGATGTGTTACCGAAGTTCCTTCCCTTTGGGGGAAGTACGTCTCCGTTGGAGCGGTGTGGAGGCACAATGCTCCCCAAGAAGCCACTAGGGCCAATGTATTCTCCTCACGCCCTCACACAATGCGAGATGCCGTGATTCCACTATTGGTGCCCTTGAAGGTGGCGACCGAACCTTTACAAGCAAGGTTGGGGCTATCTCCACAACTTGATTGGAGGCTCCCAATGAAACCACGGAGCTTCACCATAATGGAATGTGGCTCCGAGGTGACCTCAACCGTCCAGGGTGCTCAAACACCCAAGAGTAACACGATCCGCAAGGGATTAGTGGGGGGAATCAAATTTCTCTTGGTGGAAGTGTCGATCCGGGCCTTCTCAACCAATCTCTAGAAAATCAACAAGTTTGATTGGCTAGGGAGAGAGATCGGGCGAAATGATCTTTGCAGCAACAATGGAGCTCGGGGAAAAGAGGTAGGTCTTCTTGGGGAAGAAGATCTCCTTTTATAGTGGGGGAACCAATCCAACCGTTATCCCCTCCTCAGCCCGCACAGAGTGGTACTACCGCTCATGAGAGCGGTACTACCGCTGGTGGCCGCGGTACTACTGCGAGCCCCATTGGTACCACCATGAAGACTGTTAGCATGGGCCTTAGATGGGGAAGGAGAACGAGAGCGAGAGCCCGGGCGGCACTAGCAATGGTGGTAGGGGCGGTACTACTGCCACTACTGTCGCTCCTACTGCTGCACAACCCGACACGAGAAGCGACACTCTTGAATCGAGGCGGTAATAGCACGACACCGAAGCGGTACTATAGCCGAGAGCCCTCGGGCGGTACTACCGCTGATGTACAGTGGTACTCCTGCCTGTGGCTCTGGGCGGTACTGCCGCTCGGCGCCGCGGTACTACCGCTGGATCATTATCAAGCTCACTTCCGAGACAATGAAGGATCCTCCAAAGATGCGAGAAAGAGATGGGGTGCAAAGGAGACGTGTACGTGTTGACTCCACCCTAACCTTTCCGATACGAACCCCCTCTTGATAGTATGGTGTTTCGTGCGACTCAAGACCACCACAACTAAAACGAAGGAAACATGCCGTCTTCTCCTTAAACACTGATGGGAAAGAATCGTCTCGTGCTAATGAATGAATATCTGAAATGCTCAATGCACATGATTAGTCCGCAAAAGTATTGTCATCAATCACCAAAACCACTTAGAGAGAGACATGCCCTAACAATCTCCCCTTTTTGGTGGATTGATGACAACACGAGATTTGCATAAAGATATAATAAGAGAGTAAGCAAACCCTGAGACTACAAAATATATATGGGCTCCCCCTAGATGTGTGCACTTAATTAGGAGTGCTTTTGGAATGCAAAGTACACACATTAGGATCAATACTCCCCCTATATTTTATAACTTGACAACACTTGCATCTAATACAAGAGACAACTAAGTTAGGATGCAAGGAGTAGTAAGTGTGCATAATAGGATCAATTTAAGCATGCAACTCACAAACTACCAAAGTACTAGACATACATTAGATAAGCATAAGATAGGATAGCATATATATGTTTCACACCATACACGGTAACCAGGTCTCACAGACACAAACCAAACCAAAGCAAATGACGAGAAAGGAGTTTGCGAGAGAGAAAGACAGGGCAAATAAGACACACTCGCAACTCGATAAATCCCTAAACTCTCTCCCCCTTTGGCATCGAGTCACCAAAAGGGCAAAGAGTGTTGCTATAGTCACAGGTGATAGCCAAGGTGACGATCTCCATCATCACATCCCCGCGTGATCGCCCGCGCCTCCGTCCTCGGCCGACGGCTGCTCAGTTTCTGAATCTGTCCATGGGTAGTTGTAACGCCCCGGACACACCCGCCGGTGGTCGTTACTCCTGGTGGGATCTAGACTGTCCCCACAGATCAATACTGGTCTTTCCTGCGCACTTTGTCCTCACTCATGCGCACCCGGGAGCAACTTCCCAGTCGGTCACCCATCCTGACACTACTCCAAGCTGAGCACGCTTAACTTTGGAGTTCTGTCCGAATGGGCTACCGAAAAAGAAGGAATTCCTTATTGATATGAGTAGTCTATCATCCCTAATAAGCCAGGCCATCACATACACCCCCACTCAGAGGAACCGACGTCCTCGTTGGGCCACAGGAACGTTCCCTCTTGGCACAACCGTCTGTGCATACAGTCCGGTACATGTGCCATGCCGTGTGCCACGACGGGTCACAAACGTCATGAACAACATGACCGCGCACCTGTCCGCAACCATCCGTGTAACCGCGAGGGTCGGCTCTGATACCAACTTGTAATGCTCCGGACACACCCACCGGTGGTCGTTACTCCTGGTGGGATCTAGACTGTCCCCACAGATCAATACTGGTCTTTCCTGCACACTTTGTCCTCACTCATGCGCACCTGGGAGCAACTTCCCGGTCGGTCACCCATCCTAACACTACTCCAAGCTGAGCACGCTTAACTTTGGAGTTCTGTCTGAATGGGCTACCGGAAAAGAAGGAATTCCTTATTGATATGAGTAGTCTATCATCCCTAATAAGCCAGGCCATCATAGTAGTGCTGAGAGACCCACTCCTCCTCGCCAGTGACCTTGTCCTCTGATCCACTAGCAATTTCTGCACCCAGGTGGCGCATCAAGACCTTGTGACGGCTGCGTGACTTCTTCTCAGCCACATGGGCCATATACTGCCCGTGAGACTCCATGCAAAACAACTTCTTCATCTTGCGCTTGAGCTTCTTTGCCCATGAGGGCTCCACACCAGAGGGCTCATAGTCCTCATCATCCTCAGCCTCAGCCTCCACTTCAACCTCGCCAGCACCTGACGGGATCCCAGACTCCGAAGTAAGAGCGCCCTAGTGCTCCTTCTGTCTCAGACGCTTAACCTCGTGAGAGACCATTTCACCAGTCTCCAACAAGACTCCAGGATAGGTGTGCACCCATGCCTTCTCAATGAGCAACATCAGGTAGGGGCGTAGATGGGGCACTTGCGCTCAGTGATGGCGGAGAGGAGCTCTGACCACATGACATGGGATATATCCAAGGTCTCCCCTATTTGTTGTCCTTCTCATGCTAACAAAACATAAGCATATCCACGAGGTACGAATGGACCATATCCAAGTTCCCAGTGCGAGGAAAAAGAGTCTCTCTAAAGATGCGATGAAGGATATCCAGGAAAGGAAACAACTCATAGGTCTTCTTGTCCGTCATGGGGTGAATCTTCATAGTGTTGTACGGCCAAAGAGCTTGCTTGTGAGTAGAAGTTTCATTCTTGTGAGGACGAAAGCCAATCGGGTTGTCAAGTCCTTGGTCTTCAACACCCAACAGTTCCATGAACGCCTTCCACTTGACTAAGAGAAGTCTGCCATTTGTCATCCAAGTCAAGGTCCTTTCCTCATCAGTGCCA
The DNA here is from genome assembly GCF_018294505.1 of Triticum aestivum. Lineage (NCBI taxonomy): Eukaryota > Viridiplantae > Streptophyta > Magnoliopsida > Poales > Poaceae > Triticum > Triticum aestivum. The sequence continues at coordinate 427,777,177 of NC_057809.1, forward strand.
AGGTGGATAGTGGCATAAAAGTAAGCCACCATATCTACATCAAAATCCTTGTTGAACTCCATGATCTTGAGAATGTTCAACTGAGCACACATATCCAGTGCCTCGCCAAAGTAGGCACGATCCGTCCCCATATGAGCAGTGTCAATGGAGCGCACATCAGCATAGAGGTTCTTCTTGGCCTTGAGCACATCAAAGAATACTGAGAACTGAAACCGGTTCCAGAAAGGACGATTGACAAGAGTCAGGTCTTGATCTTGTTCATAGGGATTGCGGCGACGAGCGACACGGAATTCCTTAGCAGTCATCTCTGTCACAGATTTGGGCTTCGTCTTGGGCTTCTTGCCAATGCTCTTGGTAGGCGGCTGATGTCTACTATGCAACTTTATTCTTGTAGACACGTGTTGGGCCTCCAAGCGCAGAGTTTTGTAGGACGGTAGCAATTTTCCCTTAAGTGGATGGCTTAAGGTTTATCAATCCGTGAGAGGGGTATGATGAAGATGGTCTCTCTCAAACGACCCTGCAACCAAATACAAGAAATCTCTTGTATCCCCAACACACCTAATACAATGGCAAATTGTATAGGTGCACTAGTTCGGCAAAGAGATGGTGATAAAAGTGTAATATCGATGGTAGAAATATATTTTTGTAATCTGACTAAATAAAAACGGCAAGGTAGCAAATAGTAAACGGGCACAAAACGGTATTTCAATGCTTACAAACAAGGCCTAGGGTCCGTACTTTCACTAGTGCAATCTCTCAACAGTGCTAACATAGTTGGATCATATGATTATCCCTCAAAGTACAGCAAAGAATCACTCCCGAGTTCCTATTAGCTGAGAACAAAAGGTAGGAATTGTTTGTAGGGTGCGAAGCCACCTCAGAGCTATTCTTTCCGATCGATCTATTCAAGAGTTTGTACTAAAATAACACAAAGCTATTGTTTCCGTTCGATCTATCCTAGAGTTCGTACTAGAGTAACACCAAAGCAAATTCATATTCATAATACTCAATCCACACAAAGAACTATAAAGAGACCCCGAAGTTTCCGTCGGAGAAAACGTGCATCAACCCCTATGCATAGATTACCCCAATATCACCGCGGGGATCCATGAATTGAATGCCATAACATATATCAAGTGAATCAATAAGATACCCCAATTGTCACCTCAAGTATTCATACCGCAAGACATATATCATGTGTTCTCATCTCTGAATATTCAATCTGGCATGACAAAACTTCAAAGGGTAAAGATTCAATTCATCACAACAAGAGTATAGAGGGGAGAAACATCATATGACCCGAGTATGTTAATAAAGCCCATGATATAGATCACGAGAGAGAGATAAATCACATAGCTACTGGTACAAACCCTCAACCCCGAGGGTGGAATACTCCCTCCTCATCGTGGTGGCCGCCGGGATGATGAAGATAGCCACCGGAGATGATTCCCCCCTCCGGCAGGGTGCCAGAATGGGTCTAGATTGGTTTTCGGTGGCTACGGAGCCCTGCAGCGGTGGAACTTCTGATCTAGGTTAAACCCAAAGGGTTTTGGAATATTTGGGAATTTATAGTGCAAATAGGGGGTGCGGGAGGCCACCAAGGTGGGCACAGCCCACCTGGGCGCGCCAGGGGGCCCTGGCGCACCCTGGTGGGTTGTGCCCCCCTCGGGGCACCCCCTAGGTGTAGCTCTGGCCCATTGGGTTCCTTCCGGTCCATAAAAAATCCACAAAAACTTTCGCGGTGTTTGGACTTCGTTTAATATTGATTTTCCGCGATATAAAAAACAAGCAAAAAACAGCAACTGGCACTGGGCACTGGATCAATAGGTTAGTCCCAAAAATGATATAAAGTTGCTATAAAATGACTGTAAAACACCCAAGAATGATAAAATAACAACACGAATACTTCATAAATTATAGATACGTTGGAGATGTATCAGCATCCCCAAGCTTAATTCCTACTCGTCCTCGAGTAGGTAAATGATAAAAGAAATAATTTATGAAGTGTCAATGATAGCAAAGTGCATAAGTTTGATCAATGATAATTTCAATCACTTTTCCTAACATCATAACAACAATTCTTTCTTACAATTTTTCTCATATTATAGTAGCAACCAATTCACATGTTAAGGTTCAAACAATGAACTCTCTTGAAACCCAACAACCTATGTTCTCAGTCACCAAGCAATTGCAATTCAACTTATTCAACAGAGTTTAAGTAAGAGCTCCACATACTCAACCATCATATAGTCTTGTATGTTTGCTAACACTCACCTTGTACACATGAGCAAAACGTTTCAACCGGACACATAGAAAGATAGGGGCTTATAAATTCGCCTCCCAACATATTCACCTCAAGGGTGATGTCAACAATAATAATTCATGCTACCCGTATTCAACTGGACATACGTGCCTAGATCTTTCCTCACCACATGATGCTTACCAAAATAGAAAATAAAAAAGGAATAGAAAGGAATACTTTGACTCTTGCATAAAAGTAAATACATAAAAGTAAAAGATAGGCCCTTCGCAGAGGGAAGCAGAGGTTGCCATGCGCTTATTTGTTTGTATGCTCAATCCCTTAGTGCAAAAGAACGTCACGTTATATTGCCCCTTATGATAGCAACCTTTATTATGTAGTCTATCGCTTTTATTGCTTTACCATCACAAGTTCGTACAACGCTCAATTTTCTCTTACACTAAATGATCTTACACTTTTAGAAGTAGTTTTTATTGCCTTACTGCACCGATGACAACTTAGTTGAAGGATCTTACTCAATCCTTAGGTAGGTATGGTGGACTCTTGAAAATAAGATTTGGGTTTAAGGGTTTTTGGATGCACAAGTAGTATCTCTACTTGGTGCGGAATTTTTGGCTAGCAATGATGGGGGGCAAGCACCACATGTTGAAGGATCTATGACAATATAACTTCTATGTGAATATGAACAAACATAAACCATTACGTTGTCTTCCTTGTCCAACGTCTACAATTTTGGCATGTAATATTTTGATGGGGGCTCACAATCAAAAATGATTTCCATGATAGTGTATTTATATGTGAAAGTTATCTTCCTTATACTAATTATTGTGAATTGCTTGTATGACCAATATTGTGATTGTCAAGCCTCAAATGATTTCACTTTCTAAACCCAATGTGAAGCTACCACTAGGCATGATATGATTTCAACTTCATGACATTCAATTTATTCAACAATTTACTCATAGGATATATGTGAAGCACAACAGTAAATGACATACAAAAGAGCTTCATTGAAGGGATGTGAATGCCGCTTACTTAGCCTCCCTGGCAACTATTTGAGGACTCTATTTTATTAAAAAAAACTTTTAGATATAAGTACTTTATTAAAACAACAATCAAAACAAAATAAAATGACATTCCAAGGATAGCACACATCATGTGAAGAAGCAAAAACTTAGGCTCAACCAATAATCACCGGTAATTGTTGAAGAAGAAAGGTGGGATGCCTACCTGGGCATCCCCAAGCTTAGATGCCTGAGACTTCTTGAAATATTATCTTGGGATGCCTTAGGCATCCCCAAGCTTGAGCATTTGTGTCTCCTTAATTCTTCTTATATCACGGTTTTCCTAAATCTCAAAAGCTTCATCCACACGAAACTCAACAAGAACTCGTGAGATAAGTTAGTATAAACCAATGCAAAAACCTTATCATTCTCTGTTGTAGCAAATCACTAAAATTATTATTCAACATTGCATACTAAATGCCTCTGCATATTTAATACTCCTATCCTCAAATAGAATCATTAAACAAGCAAACATATGCAAACAATGCAAACATAACAACAATTTTCAAAACAGTACAGTTTGCAAAGAATGCAAGAGTATCAATACTTATTAAACTCCAAAAATTATTAAAATTTACCACACTGTAGAAAATTTATCATAGCTCATTTTGCAAAAAGTTTCAACATTTTATCACATTCTGACTTCTCTAGGGAATTTTTGCAACAGCGTTAAACTTTCTGTTTTCAAATAGCAACATGTATACTTGCAAAATAAGCATGTCAAAGGCTATCATTGCCACTTTTATTGAAATAAAGATGCAAAACATTATTCTAAATAACAACAAGCAAATCCTAACAAAATAAAATGATGCTCCAAGCAAAACACATATCATGTGACGAATGAAAACATAGCTCCAAGTGAGGTTACCGATAATGTTGGAGACGAAAGAGTAGATGCCTTCCGGGGCATCCCCAAGCTTAGTTGCTTGGATCTTCCTTGACTATTTCCTTGGGGGTGCCTTGGGAATCCCCAAGCTTAGGTTCTTGTCACTCCTTATTCTCCTCATATCGATATCTCACCCAAAACTTGAAAATTTCAATCACACAAAACTTGATGAAACTTCGTGAGGTAGGTTATGATAAAGAGCAAACCTTCCACTTTTGGTACTGCCAAAGACAAGATTCATAATTGTTCTCACACAATGTGTCAGGACCCCGATTCCAAGTCACATCGATCTAGCCGGTAACACCTCATATCACTTTGCGGCCTCACGCACGGTATTCCCACGGGTGTCGCCTTACCATGGTCCGGGACCGTTTGCGCCTTTTGGCTCACGTATATGATAGTGTCGCTAGCATCCATATGACAGAGAACCCGGGCCGACATGGCTAGTCGTGAACCCAAAGCGGCGCTAACCCATGAGGACAGGCATACATGAATCACATCGAGCATGTCGGTCATCAACGTGTGAATCCGGGCTGTAGCACTGGGCTAACAGGACTCTAGTAATCTGGGCTGTAGCAGGCTAGGCAGGACTTCGGAAGTCACCGCGTGACATTTCCCCGAAGGGACAGACACAGGAACGAAGTGAAACACATGCCGGCCAGTGAAGTGTTCCGAGCAGTAGTGCTGGGCTAGCAGGACTCCGGTGAACCGGGCTGTGGCGGACTACTATCGCTCAGAAAGCACTAGACTACATTTCCCCATGTGATAGGCTGCCAAGGATAAACAACTAGATTGTCGGATCCCACTCATACCAAGCATTTCAATCATACACATAATATGCCCGATATGAGTACATACAACATGGCATCACAACAAGACTCTACGACTCAAGTATTTATTCATTAGGCTCCGAGGAGTGAGATATTACAAACATGGGTCTCATGACCCCACATTCAGAGCATACAAGTCAAAACACAAGCGGAAGCTTAACATGTCTGAGTACAGACATCTACAAATGGAAAAGGCTGAGAAGCCTGACTATCTACCAGATCCTGCCGAGGGCACAAGATCGTAGCTGAGGTATCAAGCTAAACGTCGAAGTCCACGCGGAACTACTAGCGAGACTGAAGTCTCTCTGCAAAACATAAATTAAACAAACGTGAGTACAAAGGTACTCAGCAAGACTTACATCAGAACTAAACTACATATGCATCGGTATCAACAAGGGGGGGGGGTGTGGTGGAGTTTAACTGCAGCAAGCCAGCTTTGGCTCAGTGGTTAACCTGAACTACGATTGCAAGCAACTCTTTTGAGGTGGCGCACACGAGTCCACATATTCACCATCCAATACACCACTATGGATCCGCTCCCGTCTCCCTACAAGAAGGCCATCCATAGCACTCACACTTATCTTGCGAGTTTTAGAGTATCCACTTTCACTTGTCTATGAACTATGCAAGGGGTCCAAGTTTCCATATCCGAGGAATCCGGCTATTCGAATAGAAATGATAACCCTGCAGCGGTGTACTTCTTCACACACGCTCTCGCCACTTATCGCCCTGTACACGTCATGTACCTCGGCAACCTTCAAGCGGAAGCCGGGCGAGGGAGTCGGCCACGACTCGACTAACCAACAAGTCTCTATTCCAGGTTTATCGCCTATTCGGGTTCCATCCGCAAGGAGATCCGGCCGGGGTGTCGCTCACGGCCCCAAACGATGTGTGCAGGGTTCCCAAGCCCACCATTCGGGTGCCACTTGGTACACCGTGCCACTGTGCCTAGTCTGTCCCAAGCCCACCTGTACCGGGTGCCACTTGGTAGACTACTAACACTACCTACAAACACCAGAAACTAGTTGCAACTCCTGGAAAGAGATTGAGTTGATTAATAAACCGAGAGGGGCCGAGTTACCGGAACCCAATGTGTGGTAGCAACTGTTCATGGATCACAAACACAGGACTCAGTTCCTGGGGACGGCTGCAATGAGACAACCCACCATGTACTCCTACATGGCCTCTCACCGCTACCTTTACCAAATCGTGTTCACACACTTAGCTCTCAACGGTAGGACACGTTCACCACGTTCCAATTCATTCCCGATGAATCAGACTAAACTCAACTCTAAGCAGTAGCAGGCATGACAACAAACATGAATGAGTAGGCACATCAGGGCTCAAACAACTCCTACTCATGCTAGTGGGTTTCATCTATTTACTGTGGCAATGACAGGTCATGCAGAGGAAAGGGTTCAGCTACCGCAACATGTAACAGTTGAAACGTTGTTGTCCTAATGTAGTAAAAGAGAGCAGGAGCGAGAGAGTGGGATTGTATCGGAATGAACAAGGGGGTTTTGCTTGCCTGGCACTTCTGAAGATAACATTGAGTCTGCATCAGTGTTAACGATCACAGCGTCGGAGCAGCGTCTACCGAGAGGGGACAATTACCAGCAAACAAGGAAGAGCACAATCAATGCAATGCACAATATGATGCATGATCATGGCATGACAATATGTTGTGATTTGAGCTAATGCAACTAGTAACAGAAAGGTTTTGGGTTGATTTGAACTCAAGGTTCAAATTCAAATTCAAACTATGAATTCAAATAGTGCATTATCATGTTTTGGACTAAACAGTGAGGTTAACTTGCTCAAACATGCATTAACATGCCATAAACAGATTCCTTGGATTTTTCTGATAATTTTTCATATATAAAACTTTTCATTTGGAGTTATAGATTATTTTCTATGATTTTTCAAAGTTTTGGATATTTTCTGGAATTTCCAAATCATTTAGAATTAGAAATAATCCAGGAAAATGATTACTGCGTCATCAATGCGTCATGCTGACATCAGCTAGTCAACAGCGTCAGCCCAGGTCAAACCTGACCGGTGGCACCCGTAGGTCAGTGACACAGCGCTGGTTAGAGTCATAGACATGTGGGGTCGGGTCAACGGCCACATCAGCATAGTCAAAACTAATATGTGGGCCCACTAGAATTAGATTAAACTTAATCTTATTTAGTTAGCCAGTCAGTTAGGCGGTGGGGCCCGGATGTCTGTTTCACTGGAGGTTAATTAGAGGCGCGATTAGCCGCTAATGACGGCCACGTCGACAGTCGCTGGAGCCTTGCCGGCGGCGACCAAAACGACGGCGGCTCGGCTCGGATTTGAGCTACGGGTGGTGGGTTGGCGAGCTAAGGGCACCAGGGAGTAGCTCTTGCTCGTCCGGATCCAAATGACCGTATGAGAGGCCGTAGGGTGGCCGGGAGCAGCGCCGGCGGCGAGCAAGGCGGCGGCCGGAGTTCGGCGTCGGTGAGGACGACGCTGCGGTGCATAGGAGAAGGAGCTGGTGCGTGCGTTCGGCTCCTGAAAGCACGGTGAGAACAACGACACGCTCAAAAGCGGGCGGAGGTAGCTCTGGCCGCGGCAGCGACATGGCATGGCGGCGGCGAGGTTCGGGCACGGTGGTGAAGCTAGCTGGGGCACAAAAGCAGAGAGAGGAGAGAGGGGGGAATATGCAGTAGCTCACAGGGAGGACGGGGAGAGGGTCAGTGTGCTCGAGGAAGGCTTGACGGCGTCGGAATCCCGGTTGCGATCTCCCGTGGCCGAGGAAGAAGATGAGGTCGAGGACGACGCGTCGGGGCTCTTCCGGTCGCCTGAGTCGACGGAGAGGGCTACAGCGATGATTCGGAGCTCCTAGACTACTCAAGGGGAGGAGGGAGAGGCGGTGGCTGCGGTGGTCCATGGCGGCGCTCTCGGGCGCGCTCAGAAGAGGAAGCAGAGGAGGGGAAAGAGGGTTGACAGAGAGCAGAGAGCGAGGGGAGAGATAGAGGGGGCTGCGGGGCGTCTCCAGACGCGTCGGGGGCGCCTCGGTGGCAAGCATGAGGTGGCCAGGGCGGCGTCGGCGCTCGCCACCGAGCTGCTTTGGGGCGAGGGGGAGGAAGACGATAGAGTGGAGGAGGTGGGCTGGGCCGGCCAGCTCAGATGGGCCGCTAGGTGGGCTAGAGCGCCAGGTAAGGTTTCCCTCTTTTCTGTTTTTTTTATTTTGTTCTGTTTGTTTTGATTTAGTTTAGGCACTAAATCATTTTAATAAATTCTGAAAATTATTGTGGATGTTAGATAAACTATTCCAGAGCTCCACAAATAACTTCAGAATATTTGGACCATTTAAAATATATATAACATTTAAATGGCTCCAACTCAAATACTTTTGTGTTAATTCAAGAATCCAAAAATGACCTAAAAATATATTCATCATTTTTAGCAGAGGTTTGCACCTTAACCAGAAAACATGAACTTTTCTTAGAGCATTTTGGGTTCATTGAAAAAGATTTTATTTGAACCTATTTGAATTTCATGTGGTGCTAGGGTTTGATCATCCCCATTTCAAATTTCAAACAATATAGACATGATCCATGGATGCTTATGAAACTAATTGCAATCAAATTCTAGGGCTGTGACAACTCACCCCCACTAACAAGGATCTCGTCCCGAGATTCAAGACGTGAGGTAAGAAGACAGAGGGGACACAAATCTTCATGATCCAATTGCCCTTCTCGGAGATGTTGATTCATTGCATCACCTTGATCTCGACGTCTTGCTTTGAGAACTACAACTAAGATGACAATGAGAGGAAAGGGAAAACTCTAGAAGGATTGATCTTATCGAAGATCGAACAACTCAGGATCAACTCGTGGAGCGAGACGCTGAAACAACTCTCGAGCTGAGACACGAAGCATACATTGAGAGGAATGGAGTGAAACACATGACAAAGGTTCACTAGGTAGGCAACAATTCCACACCTAAGAGGGTGGTGGTCAGTTTCCAACGTAGCGAGGAATTGAGTTGCCATGATACCAAAACGAGACATCTTGGAGGAGGGTGACCCGTAGAATCATCCCTTAAGTGGCAAAAAGAATTACTTTTGATCCAGAGATCAATAAAATTCTCTACACCAGCCTAGGGAAATCTCGAGCAATCGTTTGGCGGAGTAAGTAGGGATGGCATACCGAGAGTAGAATGGATGATGTGGACTACCTTGTTGAAGACAACACAATGGATGATTTTTGCTTATCACCGGAAATGGAAGGGACCCATGGTAGGATGGCACCACAGCGGGTGCAGGCTGGGAACAAAATGCAAATGCTGGGAATGATTCTAGTAACTGGGTAGAAGCTCAACAGTAGAAAATGATTCCACTGTTTGAATGATTATCGCATAATCGAAGGAACTAGGAGCACATGAATTCCTGGGGAGCAACTTCTACAATAAGTCGCATGAAGTCCTCATGGAGAAGATGAAAAAAATTGCTCAATCGAGATACTACAATGATAGATTTTCTGGCTAGGTGTGTCGGCCAGAACAACAATCTTGTCGGGACCTACATCATAGATCTTGGAATAGCTCCAACCCTCATATCTGCCTGAGATTCAGATCTGGTTGGTAACGGAACATTTCAGATAGCATGTCTGGAAAAGAAATTTTGCAACACAAACCGACGAAATGATGTTGCGAGATTCTCAGGAAATGAACTATGGTAGCATGCTCCAAAACATGAGCTGGTTCTGCTAAACACATGTGAACACGCTGTCCTAGACAAGCATGACCACATAGTAGTCTTACAATGAAACACTACCGAGTTCAGGTTGGGAACCATCATCGAGGATATCGAGGTCTTGTGCATTACCATGGATTAGCACTTAACTCCTTCTCCTAGAACAAATCAGTCAGTGGCTTGGTGTGCTAGGGACACATATGGACTGGAGGTAATTAATCTACCAAACCATAGAATACTTCGCACGTATGCATAACTAACTTGGGATGGTACCAGAGGAAACAAAACAATCTTTCTCGAACTTATGGCGGCAACTTGCTCCAAATGCACATGAATTTGAGGAAGTCACTTCTTCCATCCACGCATAAGCTTCATGATCGGAACACGAAGGCATTGCTTACAAAGTTTTCAACACTAGGTTGATGTTCAACATGAATCATGGACAAGATGAAATGTTGATGATGAGCTCAACAACAATCATCGATATTTCCATGAAGATGAAATTCCACAACTATGCGAACAAGGTTATAACATTGGTCAGACCCAAAAGATATAACGATGTATGCTCGAGGGAAAAACCACGAGTAAGACAACATTACGAATACTGTTGGTTCTGATTTGATTTGAGGATAGCCCATACTCGAATCAAAGATTGGATAAGATGATAGGTCCATTAACTACCAAGCAACAGAGTTGCTAGGAGTATTGATTTCACACATCACGACTCACTTGCCGGCATTCCAGTTACAATAACATGGGAACCGAGGAATGAACAATGATGGCAAGAAGTATCACTGCGTCAAGAATTCATAGGAGAAGGTGCAATTCTCATGACGCTCTTGACATAAAGTGGGTAATACTTCAGGGTAGAACAGAACCAAAAGCTGGGTTGCATTTTGATCTGTAGAATACAACTGCTTTGACCCAATCCTGGATATGGATGAGGTACTGGAGTTTGTTTCTCCTAGTCATTCTGAAATAGAACGGCTTGACGAACCACAAGAATACTAGGCATCGATGAACACGAATGCATACATACTCCTCACTATCAATTTATAGACGAAGATCGGAATATAACGGAAGGGGGACAACTCAAAGGTACATATAACTTTCTGAGTTGTGGATGCATAGATTAGTATGTCGAACGAGTTCAACATATTTCTTCCGGATAACCCATGCAGAAAGGTAGGGTTGGCAGAGTCACAACATAGAATGGAGAACTCATCAGGAGCACTCTGTCGTGACCTTTTGGTTCAAAAGAACTCCTCCCAGGAATGGTTCATGATAATTGGAAGAAGGATGTACCACGAACCTCGAGGACTATCGCAAAGGTTACTAATATCCTAAAGGAACTAGCAACACTATCAACATGAGGTAAGTAGGGTGAATCTCGGGTTCAAGAACCCATGAATAGAGTACCTACTACTACATGGCATCACGGGATGCTTTCGAGAATAATGGCCAGAATCACACACTGGGGATAAAAACATGGCTAGATCACTAGGTGGCTCCCTAAAACAACTAGGCCATAAAAATAGCTCCAACATATATGTTGAGGCAATGGAGTACCTCAACTCATCGATTAGTGTGGTTGAACTAGCCCAAAGGGACATCGGAAACAGAAAGAAGGGATTTGCATATGCATCAGACTATTTAGAAACCTGGGATGACTCGGACAGCATAACGGTTGTAAATGCTCAAAATGATTTGAGACATCCTGCAAAAATGGTGGCATAACCACTCAACAACAAAATGTCAAGGTTCTGAGATTAACTGTCAACATACGGAAGTAGTAGGAACGGAACTGAGGCTTGAAACCAACAATCATATAAGTCTCTAACATAGTAACTCGTCATCCTAATAGATAGATGAGAAGGCCTAGTTCTTAATCCCCGTAGAAAGGAAGAGGATGACTCAGATCAGAAAGCATAAGGTATAAGGAGTAAAAAAAGAGCATTATGTTCCCTTCCACAATCAATTCCCTTATATAACTAAAGCATTTCTAGACTCAACTTCGACCAGTTGGCTTGGTAATCCTACGGGCAGTCAGGCTCTGATACCAAAGCTGTCAGGACCCCGATTCCAAGTCACATCGATCTAGCCGGTAACACCTCATATCACTTTGCGGCCTCACGCACGGTATTCCCACGGGTGTTGCCTTACCATGGTCTGGGACCGTTTGCGCCTTTTGGCTCACGTATATGATAGTGTCGCTAGCATCCATATGACAGAGAACCCGGGCCGACATGGCTAGTCGTGAACCCAAAGCGGCGCTAACCCATGAGGACAGGCATACATGAATCACATCGAGCATGTCGGTCATCAACGTGTGAATCCGGGCTGTAGCACTAGGCTAACAGGACTCCGGTAACCCGGGCTGTAGCAGGCTAGGCAGGACTTCGGAAGTCACCGCGTGCCATTTCCCCGAAGGGACAGACATAGGAACGAAGTGAAACACATGCCGGCCAGTGAAGTGTTCCGAGCAGTAGTGCTGGGCTAGCAGGACTCCGGTGAATCGGGCTGTAGCGGACTACTATCGCTCAGAAAGCACTAGACTACATTTCCCCATGTGATAGGCTTCCAAGGATAAACAACTAGATTGTCGGATCCCACTCATACCAAGCATTTCAATCATACACACAATATGCCCGATATGAGTACATACAACATGGCATCACAACAAGACTCTACGACTCAAGTATTTATTCATTAGGCTCCGAGGAGTGAGATATTACAAACATGGGTCTCATGACCCCACATTCAGAGCATACAAGTCAAAACACAAGCGGAAGCTTAACATGTCTGAGTACAGACATCTACAAATGGAAAAGGCTGAGAAGCCTGACTATCTACCAGATCCCGCCGAGGTATCAAGCTAAATGTCAAAGTCCACGCGGAACTACTAGCGAGACTGAAGTCTCTCTGCAAAACATAAATTAAACAAACGTGAGTACAAAGGTACTCAGCAAGACTTACATCAGAACTAAACTACATATGCATCGGTATCAACAAGGGGGGGGGGTGGAGTTTAACTACAGCAAGCCAACTTTGGCTCAATGGTTAACCTGAACTATGATTGCAAGCAACTCTTTTGAGGTGGCGCACACGAGTCCACATATTCACCATCCAATACACCACTATGGATCCGCTCCCGTCTCCCTACGAGAAGGCCATCCATAGCACTCACACTTATCTTGCGAGTTTTAGAGTATCCACTTTCACTTGTCTATGAACTATGCAAGGGGTCCAAGTTTCCATATCCGAGGAATCCGGCTATTCGAATAGATAATGATAACCCTGCAGGGGTGTACTTCTTCACACACGCTCTCGCCACTTATCGCCCTGTACACGTCATGTACCTCGGCAACCTTCAAGCGGAAGCTGGGCGAGGGAGTCGGCCACGACCTGACTAACCAACAAGTCTCTAGTCCAGGTTTATCGCCTATTCGGGTTCCATCCGCAAGGAGATCCGGCCGGGGTGTCGCTCACAGCCCCAAACGATGTGTGCAGGGTTCCCAAGCCCACCATCCGGGTGCCACTTGGTACACCGTGCCACTGTGCCTAGTCTGTCCCAAGCCCACCTGTACCGGGTGCCACTTGGTAGACTACTAACACTACCTACAAACACCAGAAACTAGTTGCAACTCCTGGACAGAGATCGAGTTGATTAATAAGCCAAGAGGGGCCGAGTTACCGGAACCCAATGTGTGGTAGTAACTGTTCATGGATCACAAACACAGGACTCAGTTCCTGGGGACGGCTGCAATGAGACAACCCACCATGTACTCCTACATGGCCTCTCACCGCTACATTTACCAAATCGTGTTCACACACTTAGCTCTCAACGGTAGGACATGTTCACCACGTTCCAATTCATTCCCGATGAATCAGACTAAACTCAACTCTAAGCAGTAGCAGGCATGACAACAAACATGAATGAGTAGGCACATCAGGGCTCAAACAACTCCTACTCATGCTAGTGGGTTTCATCTATTTACTGTGGCAATGACAGGTCATGCAGAGGAAAGGGTTCAGCTACTGCAGCATGTAACAGTTGAAACATTGTTGTCCTAATGCAGTAAAAGAGAGCAGGAGCGAGAGAGTGGGATTGTATCGGAATGAACAAGGGGGTTTTGCTTGCCTGGCACTTCTGAAGATAACATTGAGTCTGCATCAGTGTCAACGATCACAGCGTCTACCGAGAGGGGACAATTACCGGCAAACAAGGAAGAGCACAATCAATGCAATGCACAATATGATGCATGATCATGGCATGACAATATGTTGTGATTTGAGCTAATGCAACTAGTAACAGAAAGTTTTTGGGTTGATTTGAACTCAAGGTTCAAATTCAAATTCAAACTATGAATTCAAATAGTGCATTATCATGTTTGGGACTAAACAGTGAGGTTAACTTGCTCAAACATGCATGAAAATGCCATAAACAGATTCCTTGGATTTTTCTGATAATTTTTCATATATAAAACTTTTCATTTGGAGTTATAGATTATTTTCTATGATTTTTTAAAGTTTTGGATATTTTCTGGAATTTCCAAATCATTTAGAATTAGAAATAATCCAGGAAAATGATTACTGCGTCATCAATGCGTCATGCTGACATCAGCTAGTCAACAGTGTCAGCCCAGGACAAACTTGACCGATGGGACCCGTAGGTCAGTGACACAGCGCTGGCTAGAGTCACAGACATGTGGGGTCGGGTCAACGGCCACATCAACATAGTCAAAACTGATATGTGGGCCCACTAGAATTAGATTAAACTTAATCTTATTTAGTTAGCCGGTCAGTTAGGCGGTGGGGCCCGGATGTCTGTTTCACTGGAGGTTAATTAGAGGCGCGATTAGCCGCTAATGACGGCCACGTCGGCAGTCGCCGGAGCCTTGCCGGCGGCGACCAAAATGACGGCGGCTCGGCTCGGATTTGAGCTACGGGTGGTGGGCTGGCGAGCTAAGGGCACCGGGGAGTAGCTCTTGCTCGTCCGCATCCAAAGGACCGTATGAGAGGCCGTAGGGTGGCCGGGAGCAGCGCCGGCAGCGAGCAAGGCGGCGGCCGGAGTTCGGCGTCGGTGAGGACGACGCTGCGGTGCACAGGAGAAGGAGCTGGTGCGTGCGTTCGGCTCCTGAGAGCACGGTGAGAACGGTGACACGCTCAAAAGCGGGCGGGGGTAGCTCTGGCCGCGGCAGCGACATGGCATGGCGGCGGCGAGGTTCGGGCACGGCGGTGAAGCTAGCTGGGGCGCAAAAGCAGAGAGAGGAGAGAGGGGGGGAATACGCAGTAGCTCACAGGGAGGACGGGGAGAGGGTCGGCGTGCTCGAGGAAGGCTTGACGGCGTCGGAATCCCGGCTGCGATCTCCCGTGGCCGAGGAAGAAGATGAGGTCGAGGACGACGCGTCGGGGCTCTTCCGGTCGCCTGAGTCGACGGAGAGGGCTACGGCGATGATTCGGAGCTCCTAGACTGCTCAAGGGGAGGAGGGAGAGGCGGTGGCTGCAGTGGTCCATGGCGGCGCTCTCGGGCGCGCTCAGAAGAGGAAGCAGAGGAGGGGAAAGAGGTTGACAGAGAGCAGAGAGCGAGGGGAGAGACAAAGGGGGCTGCGGGGCGTCTCCAGACGCGTCGGGGGCGCCTCGGTGGCAAGCATGAGGTGGCCAGGGCGGCGTCGGCGCTTGCCACCGAGCTACTTCGGGGCGAGGGGGAGGAAGACGACAGAGTGGAGGAGGTGGGCTGGGCCGGCCAGCTCAGATGGGCCGCTAGGTGGGCTAGAGCACCAGGTAAGGTTTCCCTCTTTTCTGTTTTTTTATTTTGTTCTGTTTGTTTTGATTTAGTTTAGGCACCAAATCATTTTAATAAATTCTGAAAATTATTGTGGATGTTAGATAAACTATTCCAGAGCTCCACAAATAACTTCAGAATATTTGGACCATTTAAAATATATATAGCATTTAAATGGCTCCAACTCAAATACTTTTGTGTTAATTCAAGAATCCAAAAATGACCTAAAAATATATTCATCATTTTTAGCAGAGGTTTGCACCTTAACCAGAAATCATGAACTTTTCTTAGAGCATTTTGGGTTCATTGAAAAAGATTTTATTTGAACCTATTTGAATTTCATGTGGTGCTAGGGTTTGATCATCCCCATTTCGAATTTCAAACAATATAGACATGATCCATGGATGCTTATGAAACTAATTGCAATCAAATTCTTGGGCTGTGACACAATGCCTACTGTATCATATAATTTCTACAATTTATATTGAGCAATATAAGCCATAGAAACTAGAGAACAAGCAAACTATGCATTGAAAACAGAATCTGTGAAAAACAGAATAGTCTGTAGTAATCTGTACTCAAACCATACTTCTGCTACTCAAAAAATTCTGAAAAATTAGGAAAACCTGAGAAATTTTTCTATTAATCTTCTTCAAAAAGAATCAGCATTTTATCACGCATCTGTTAAAAATGAGAATTGTTTTCCTGAGTGCAAAAGTTTCTGTTTTTCAGCAGGATCAAATCAACTATCGCCGTAAGTCATCCCAGAGGTCTTACTTGGCACTTTATTGAAACAAAAGCAATAAAACATGACTACTACAGTAGCGTAATCATGTGAACACACAGAAACAGTAGGTAAAAGTGTTGAGTTGTCTCCCAACAAGCGCTTTTCTTTAATGCCTTTTAGCTAGGCATGATGGGTTCAATGATGCTCACATAAAAGTAAAGAGTTGAAACATAAAGAGAGCATCATGAATCACATGGCAAGCAAATTTAAGTCTGACCAACTTCCTATGCATAGGGATTTTGTGAGCAAACAATTTATGGGAGCAAGAATCAACTAGCATAGGAAGGCAAAACAAGCATAACTTCAAAACTTTCAACACATAGAGAGGGAACCTAATATTATGCAATTCCTACAAGCATAAGTTCCTCCCTCATAATATTTTTCAGTAGCATCATGAATGAATTCAACAATATAACCATCACATAAATCATTCTTTTCATGATGCACAAGCATAGAATTTTGTTACTCTCCACATAAGCAAATTTCTTCTCATCAATAGTAGTGGGAGCAAACTCAACAAAATAACTATCATGAGAGTGAAAATTAAAATCATGATGACAAGTTTCATGGTTATCATTATTCTTTATAGCATACATGTCATCACCATAATCATCATATATAACAACTTTGTTATCATAGTCAATTGAAGCCTCTTCCAAAATAGTGGATTCATCACTAAATAAAGTCATGACCTCTCCAAATCCACTTTCATAATTATCACAATAAGATTCAACACCCTCCAAAATAGTGGGATCATTACTTCCTAAAGTTGACACTCTTCCAAACCCACTTTCATCAATATAATCATCATAAATAGGAGGCATGCTTTCATCATAATAAATTTGCACATCAAAACTTGGGGGACAAAAAAATATCATCTTCATCAAACATAGCATCCCCAAGCTTGTAGCTTTGCATATCATTAGCATCATGGATATTCAAAGAATTCATACTAACAACATTGCAATCATGCTCATCATTCAAATATTTTGTGCCAAACATTTTATTGAATTCTTCTTCTAACAATTGAGCACAATTTTCTGAACCATCATTTTCAAGAAATATATTATAAAGATGATCAATAATATGATGCAACCTCAATTCCATTTTTTGTAGTTTTCTTTTTTAACCAAACTAGTGATAAAACAAGAAACTAAAACATTCAATTGCAAGATCTAAAGATATACCTTCAAGCACTCACCTCCTCGGCAATGGCGCCAAAAAAGAGCTTGATTTCTACTATGCAACTTTATTCTTGTAGACACGTGTTGGGCCTCCAAGCGTAGAGTTCTGTAGGACAGTAGCAATTTTCCCTCAAGTGGATGACCTAAGGTTTATCAATCCGTGAGAGGTGTAGGATGAAGATGGTCTCTCTCAAACGACCCTGCAACCAAATACAAGAAATCTCTTGTGTCCCAACACACCTAATACAATGGCAAATTGTATAGGTGCACTAGTTCGGCGAAGAGATGGTGATAAAAGTGTAATATTGATGGTAGAAATATATTTATGTAATCTGAATAAATAAAAACAGCAAGGTAGCAAATAGTAAACAGGCACAAAAATGGTATTTCAATGCTTAAAAACAAGGCCTAGGGTCCGTACTTTCGCTAGTGCAATCTCTCAACAGTGATAACATAGTTGGATCATATGATTATCCCTCAAAGTATAGCAAAGAATTACTCCCGAGTTCCTATTAGCGGAGAACAAAAGGTAGGAATTGTTTGTAGGGTGCGAAGCCACCTCAAAGCTATTCTTTCCGGTTGATCTATTCAAGAGTTCGTACTAAAATAACACAAAGCTATTGTTTCCATTCGATCTATCCTAGAGTTCATACTAGAGTAACACCAAAGCATATTCATATTCATAATACTCAATCCACACAAAGAACTATAAAGAGACCCCGAAGTTTCCGTCAGAGAAAAACGTGCATCAACCCCTATGCATAGATTACCCCAATATCACCGCTGGAATCCGCGAGTGGAATGCCATAACATATATCAAGTGAATCAATAAGATACCCCAATTGTCACCTCAAGTATTCATACCACAAGACATATATCATGTGTTCTCATCACTGAATATTCAATCCGACATGACAAAACTTCAAAGGGTAAAGATTCAATTCATCACAACAAGAGTATAGAGGGGAGAAACATCATATGATCCGACTATATTAACAAAGCCCATGATATAGATCACGAGAGAGAGAGAGAGATAAATCACATAGCTACTGGTACAAACCCTCAGCCCCGAGGGTGGACTACTCCCTCCTCATCATGGTGGCCGGCGGGATGATGAAGATGGCCACCGAAGATGATTCCCCCCTCCGGCAGGGTGCCAGAACGGGTCTAGATTGGATTTCGGTGGCTACGGAGCCCTGCGGCAGCGGAACTTCTGATCTAGGTTAACCCCAAAGGGTTTCGGAATATTTGGGAATTTATAGTGCAAAGAGGGGGTGCGGGAGGCCACCGAGGTGGGCAGTACCCACCTGGGCGCGCCACCCTGGCGCGCCCTGGTGGGTTGTGCCCCCCTCGGGGCACCCCCAGGTGCAGCTCTGGCCCATTGGGTTCCTTTCGGTCCATAAAAAATCCATAAAAAGTTTTGCGGTGTTTGGACTCATTTAATATTGATTTTCTATGATGTAAAAAACAAGCAAAAAATAGCAACTGGCACTGGGCACTAGGTCAATAGGTTAGTCCCTAAAAATGATATAAAGTTGCTATAAAATGATTGTAGAACACCCAAGAATGATAAAATAATAGCATGAATACTTCATAAATTGTAGATACGTTGGAGACGTATCAGCGGCTTGGGTTGAGATGGAGGGGCACTTGAAGAAGCAGCCGTTGTCTTAGGAGTGCGATAGCGCTTTGATCCTCCATGACACTCGGGGTTGACACAACGGACATGATGCTCCGAAGGGCCATCACGTGGAACCACACACACATCGGCAAGGAAAACCAACAAAACGAGCATAAGCCAGCAGAAAAAGCAACAAGGATCAAAGTGTGGCATGCGAATGATGGAAGTTGGCATCCCAGCGGCAGTACCGCTACCAGGCAGCAGTAGTAATGCCTATCTCTCTCAACGGTAGTACCGCTCTAGTGGAGTGGTAGTACCACCCGGGGCGGAGGACGGCAGTTTGACTACTGCCGTGGCCAAATCCGGTACTATCGGGGGTGCCAAATTCAAAAATACTCCTACCAAACTTCAATCCAACTAGTCTAGCAGCCTTCAACATCCTACTAAAGCCTCGATTTGGCCAAAAATCGACTAATGCTAAGACTAATGCCCAAAAGCCTAGACCTGAAAAACTAGAAGCAACAAAGAGAAGAACCAGGGCAATACCAGCATCCATGGCAAGAGGAAGGGTGGGGATCGATTCCACCGGACGGAAATGCGAAGGATGGCCCGGAGAAGGTGATACGTCCATTTTGCATCATGTTTACCTACTATTATTTATAATGTTTTTTTGCATAATAATGCTTTTTGGAGTAATTCTAATGCCTTTTCTCTCATAATTTGCAAGGTTCACACAAAGTGGGAGAATTCCGGCGGTTGGAAATCTGGACCTGGAAAAGCTACGTCAGACCACCTATTCTACACAACTCCAAATGGGTTGAAACTTCATGAGGATTTGTTATGGAATAAATAAGATATACTAGAGCAAATAACCACCGGAGGGGGGCCACCTGGTGAGCACAAGACACCAGGGCGCACCTGCCCCCCAGGCACGCCCTGGTGGATTGTGCTTAGCCCGGCCCACCTCCGGTGCCCATCTTCTAGTATATAAGTCATTTTGATCTAGAAAAAACGAGGAGAGGACTTTCGGGACGGAGCACAGCCGTCTCGAGGCGGAACTTGGGCAGGAGCACTTTTGCCCTCCGGCAGAGCGATTCCGCAGGGGGAACTTCCCTCTCGGAGGGGGAAATCATCGTCATCATCATCACCAACAACTCTCCCATCTTGGGGAGGGCAATCTCCATCAACATCTTCAGCAACACCATGTCCTCTCGAACCCCGGTTCATCTCTTGTGTTCAATCTGTGTACCGGAACAATAGATTGGTGCTTGTGGGTGACTAGTAGTGTTGATTACATCTTGTAATTGATTACTATATGGTTTATTTGGTGGAAGATTATATGTTCATATCCATTATGCTATTTAATACCCCTCTGATCTTGAGCATGATTATCATTTGTGAGTAGTTACTTTTGTTCTTGAGGTCACGGGAGAAATCATGTTGCAAGTAATCATGTGACGTTGATATGTGTTCGATATTTTGATAGTATGTATGTTGTGATTCCCTTAGTGGTGTCATGTGAACATCGACTACATGACCCTTCACCATATTTGGGCCTAAGGGAATGCATTGTGGAGTAGTAATTAGATGATGGGTTGCGAGAGTGACAAAAGCTTAAACCCTAGTTTATGCGCTATTCTATAAGGGACCGATTGGATCCAAAAGTTTAATGCTATGGTTAGAATTTATTCTTAATACTTTTCTCATAGTTGCGGATGCTTGCGAGGGGGTTAATAATAAGTAGGAGGTTTGTTAAAGTAAGAACATCACCTAAGCACCGGTACACCCACATATCAAATTATCAAAGTAGCAAACACAAATCAAATCAACATGATGAAAGTGACTAGATGAAATTCCTGTGTACCCTCAAGAACGCTTTGCTTATTATAAGAGACCATTTTGACCTGTCATTTGCCTCAAAGGATTGGGCTATCTTGCTGCACTTTTGTTACTATTATCGTTACTTGCTCGTTACAAATTATCTTGCTATCAAACTACTCTTTTACTTACAATTTCAGCACTTGCAGGCATTACCTTGCTGAGAACCACTTATCATTTCCTTCTGCTCCTCGTTGGGTTCGACACTCTTACTTATCGAAAAGGCTACAATTGATCCCCTATACTTGTGGGTTATCAAGGCTATTTTCTAGCGCCGTTACCGGGGAGTGAAGAGCTCTTGACAAGTGGAAATTGGTAAGGAAAAATTATTACTACGTGCTAAAATTTATAGTCACTTGTTACTATGGAAAAAAATCCTTTGAGGGGTTTGTTCGAGGTATCTTCACCTCGACCGGAACCACAATTAGTTACCCCTCAACCTACTGCACCTACTAAAAATATTGAATATGAAATTCCTTCGGGTATGATAGAACAACTGCTATCTAATCCTTATGCAGGTGATGGAACCAAACATCCTGATATGCACTTGATATATGTGGAAAATATTTGTGGATTGTTTAAGCTTGCAGGTTTACTCGGAGATGAAGTTAAGAAGAAGGTTTTCCCTTTATCTTTGAAGGGAAAAGCGTTGGCATGGTATAGGCTATGCGATGATATTGGATCTTGGAATTGGAATCGATTGAGATAGGAGTTTCACCAAAAAAAATTATCACATGCATCTAGTTCATCGTGATCAGAATTATATATATAATTTTTTGCCTCGTGAAGGAGAAAGTATCGCTCTATCTTGGGGGAGGCTTAAGTCAATTTTATATTCATGCCCCAATCATTTGCTCTCAAGAGAAATTATTATCTAGAATTGTTATGCTCGGCTTTCTCATAATGATCGATCCATGCTTGATACTTCTTGTGCTGGTTCTTTATGAAGAAGACTATTGAATTCCGGAGGGATCTTTTGGAAAGAATTAAATGCAACTCTGAAGATTGGGAACTCGACGAAGGTAAACAGTCAGGTAAGCTCAAGTTTAATTGTGTTAAATCTTTTATGAATACCGATGCTTTTCAAAAGTTCACTAAATATAGACTTGACTCTGAGATAGTAGCCTCCTTTTGTGAATCATTTGCTGAAGGAAATATGCCCTAGAGTCAATAATAAAGTGGTTATTCATATTTCCTTATATCATGATAAATGTTTATTACTCATGCTAGAATTGTATTAACCGGAAACTTAGTACATGTGTGCATACATAGACAAACAGAGTGTCACTAGTATGCGTCTACTTGAATAGCTCGTTAATCAAAGATGTTAAGTTTCCTAGCCATGGACAAAGAGTTGTCATTTGATAAGCGAGATCACATCATTAGAGAATGATGTGATTGACTTGACCCATCCGTTAGCTTAGCACGATGATCGTCTAGTTTGTTGTTATTGCTTTCTTCATGACTTATACATGTTCCTATGACTATGAGATTATGCAACTCCCGAGTACCGGAGGAACACTTTGTGTGCTACCAAACGTCACAACGTAAATGGGTGATTATAGAGGTGCTCTACAGGTGTCTCCGATGGTACTTGTTGAGTTGGCATAGATCAAGATTAGGATTTGTCACTCCAATTGTCGGAGAGGTATCTCTGGGCCCTCTCGGTAATGCACATCACTATAAGCCTTGCAAGCAATGCAACTAATGAGTTAGTTGCGGGATGATGTATTATGGAACGAGTAAAGAGACTTGCCGGTAACGAGATTGAACTAGGTATTGAGATACCAACGATCGAATCTCGGGCAAGTAACATACCGATGACAAAGGGAACAACGTATGTTGTTATGTAGTTTGACCGATAAAGATCTTCGTAGAATATGTAGGAACCAATATGATCATCTAGGTTCCGCTATTGGTTATTGACTGGAGATGAGTCTCGGTCATGTATACATAGTTCTCGAACCCGTAGGGTCCATACGCTTAACGTTCTGTGATGATTTGTATTGTGAGTTATGTGATTTGATGACCGAAGTTTGTTCGGAGTCCCGGATGAGATTGGGGACATGACGAGGAGTCTCGAAATGGTCGAGACATAAACATCGAAATATTGGAAGGCTATATTCGGACATCGGAAAGGTTCCGAGTGATCCGGGTATTTTTCGGAGTACCAGAGAGTTACGGGAATTCGCTGGGAGAAGTATTGGGCCTTATTGGGCCATACGGGAATAGAGGAGGCAGGCCAAAGGGAAGGAGGTGCACGCCCCCCATGGGTTCAAATTGGACTAGGGGAAAGGGGGCGGCACCCCCCTTGCCCTTTCCTACTCCCTCTCTCTTTCCTTCTTTCTTCTCTCCTACTCCGGAAAGGAAAAGGGGAATCCTACTAGGACTCGGGAGTCCTAGTAGGACTCCCCACACTGGGCGCGCCCCCTCTAGGGCCGGCCTCCTCCTCGTCCATCCTTTATATATGTGGCCAGGGGCACCCCATAGACACAAGTTGATTGTTCCAAGCCGTGTGCGGTGCCCTCCTCCACCATAATCCACCTCGATCATATCGTAGAAGTGCTTAGGCGAAGCCCTGCATCGGTAGCAACATCATCACCATCATCACGCCGTCGTGCTGACGAAACTCTCCCTCGAAGCTCTGCTGGATCAGAGTTCGTAGGACATCATCGAGCTAAACGCGTGTTGAACTCGAAGGTGCCGTGCGTTCGGTACTTGGATCGGTCGGATCGTGAAGACGTACGACTACATCAACCGCGTTCTCATAACGCTTCCGCTTACGGTCTACGAGGGTACATGGACGATACTCTCCCCTCTCGTTGCTATGCATCACCGTGATCTTGCGTGTGCGTAGGATTTTTTTTTAAAATTACCGCGTTCCCCAACAGCGGTATCAGAGCCAGGTTTATGCGTAGATGTTATATGCACGACTAGAACACAAAGGAGTTGTGGGCGTTGGTATATACATATTACTTTCCATCACTAGTTGATTCTTGATTCGGCGGCATTGCTGGATGAAGCGGCCCAGACCGACATTACGCGTACTCTTACGTGAGACTGGTTCTACCGACGTGCTTCACACACATGTGGCTAGTGGGTGTCTATTTCTCCAACTTTAGTTGAATCAGATTCAATGAACATGGTTCTTTCTGAAGATCAAAAAGCAATCACTATACCGTGTTGTGGTTTTTGATGTGCAGGTAAGAACGGTTCTTGCTCAGCCCGTAGTAGCCACGTAAAACTTGCAACAACAAAGTAGAGGACGTCTAACTTGTTTTTACAGGGCTTGTTGTGATGTGATATGGTCAAGACGTGATGAGATATAAGTTGTGGTATGAGATGATCATGTTTTGTTGAAGTTATCGGCAACTGGCAAAAGCCTTATGGTTGTCTCTTTGTTGCATAAGATGCAAGTACCAAATAATTGCTTTACTTTATCGCTATGCGATAGCAATAGTTGCAAGAGAAATAGTTGGTGAGACGACCATGTGATGACACGTTGATAGAGATCAAGATGATGGAGATCATGGTTTCATGCCAGTGACGATAGAGATCATGACGGTACTTTGGAGATGGAGATCAAAGGCGCAAGATGATCATGGCCATATCATGTCACATATTTTGATTGCATGTGATGTTTATCCTTTATGCATCTTATTTTGCTTAGTTCGGTGGTAGCATTATAAGATGATCTCTCACTAAATTTCAAGGTATAAGTGTTCTCCCTGAGTATGCACCATTGCGATAGTTCATCATGCCGAGACACCACGTGATGATCGGGTGTGATAAGCTCTACGTTCACATACAACGGGTGCAAGCCAGTTTTGCACATGCGGAATACTCAGGTTAAACTTGACGAGCCTAGCATATGCAGATATGGCCTCGGAACACTGGAGACCGAAAGGTCGAGCGTGAATCATATAGTAGATATGATCAACATAGTGATGTTCACCATTGAAAACTACTCCATCTCACGTGATGATCAGACATGGTTTAGTTTATTTGGATCACGTGATCATTTAGATGACTAGAGCGATGTCTATCTAAGTCGGAGTTCTTAAGTAATATGATTAATTGAACTTTAATTTATCATGAACTTAGTACCTGATAGTATTTTGCTTAACTATGTTGTAGATCAATAGCTCGCGATGTAGCTCCTCGTTTTACTTATGATATGTTCCTAGAGAAAACTATGTTGAAAGATAATAGTAGCAATGATGCGCATTGGATCCGTGATCTGAGGATTATCCTCATTGCTGCACAGAAGAATTATGTCCTTAATGCACCGCTAGGTGACATACCTATTGTAGGAGCATATGTAGATGTTCTGAACGTTTGGCAAAGCTCAGTATAATGACTACTTGATAGTTTAGTGCACCATGCTTTATGGCTTAAAAATGGGACTTCAAAAACGTTTTGAACGCCACAACATATAAGATGTTCCAAGAGCTGAAATTTATATTTCAGACTCATGCCCGAGTCGAGAGGTATGAGACCTCTGACAAAGTGTTTTGCCTACAAGATGGAGGAGAATAGCTCAACCAGTGAGCATGTGCTCAGAATGTCTGAGTACTACAATCACTTAAATCAAGTGGGAGTTAATCTTCCAGATAAGATAGTGATTGACAGAGTTCTCTAGTCACTATCACCAAGTTACTAGAACTTCATGATGAACTATAATATGCAAGGGATAACAGAAACGATTCCCAAGCTCTTCGTGATGCTGAAATCAACGAAGGTAGAAATCAAGAAAAACATCAAGTGTTGATGGTTGACAAGACCACTAGTTTCAAGAAAAGGGCAAAGGGAAGAAGGGGAACTTCAAGAATAACGACAAGCAAGTTGCTGCTCTAGTGAAGAAGCCCAAGTCTAGACCTAAACCTGAGACTAAGTGCTTCTACTGCAAAGGGACTGGTCACTGAAAGCAGAACTGCCCCAAGTATTTGGTAGATAAGAAGGATGGCAAAGCGAACGAAGGTATATTTGATATACATGTTATTGATGTGTACTTTACTAGTGTTTATAGCAACCCCTCAGTTTTCGATACTAGTTCGGTTGCTAAAGATTAGTAACTCGAAACATGAGTTGTAGAATGAACAGAGACTAGTTAAGGGTGAAGTGACGATGTGTGTTGGAAGTGGTTCCAAGATTGATATGATCATCATCGCACACTCCCTATACTTTCGGGATTAGTGTTGATCCTAAATAAATGTTATTTGGTGTTTGCATTAAGCATGAATATGTTTTGATCATGTTTATTGCAATATGGTTATTCATTTAAAGTCAGAGAATAATTGTTGTGCTGTTTATATGAATAAAACCTTCTATGGTCATACACCCAAGGTGAATGGTTTATTGAATCTCGATCGTAGTGATACATATATTCATATATTGAAGCCAAAAGATGCAAAATTAATAATGATAGTGCAACTTATTTGTGGCACTGCCGTTTAGGTCATATTGGTGTAAAGCGCATGAAGAAACTCCATGCTGATGGGCTTTTGGAATCACTTCATTATGAATCATTTGATGCTTGCGAACCATGCCTCGCGGGAAAGATGACCAAAACTCCGTTCTCCGGAACAATGGAGGAAGCAACTGACTTATTGGAAATAATACATACTGATGTATGCAATCCGATGAGTGTTGAGGCTCGCGGCGGGTATCGTTATTTTCTGACCTTCACAGATGATTTGAGCTGATATGGGTATATCTACTTGATGAAACATAAGTCTGAAACATTTGAAAAGTTCAAAGAATTTCAGAGTGAAGTGGAAAATCATCGTAACAAGAAAATAAAGTTTTTGTGATCTGATCGTGGAGGAGAATATTTGAGTTATGAGTTTGGTCTTCATTTGAAACAATGCGGAATAGTTTCGCAACTCACGCCACCTGAAACACCACCGCGTAATGCTGTGTCCGAACGTCATAACCGTACTTTATTGGATATGGTGCGATCTATGATGTCTCTTACCGATTTACCACTATCGTTTTGGGGTTATGCATTAGAGACAGCTGCGCTCACGTTAAATAGGGCACCATCTAAATCCGTTGAGATGACACCGTATGAACTATGGTTTGGCAAGAAACCTAAGCTGTCGTTTCTTAAAGTTTGGGGTTGCGATGCTTATGAGAAAAAGTTTCAAACCGATAAGCTCGAACCCAAATCGGAGAAATGTGTCTTCATAGGATACCCAAAGGAGACTGTTGGGTACACCTTCTATCACAAATCCGAAGGCAAGATATTTTTTGCTGAGAATGGATCCTTTCTAGAGAAGGAGTTTCTCTCGAAAGAAGTGAGTGGGAGGAAAGTAGAACTTGATGAGGTAACTGTACCTACTCCCTTATAGGAAATTAGTTCATCACAGAAATCTGTTTCTGTGATTCCTACACCAATTAGTGAGGAAGCTAATGATGATGATCATGAAACTTCAGATCAAGTTACTACCAAACCTCATAGGTCAACTAGAGTATAGTCCGCACCAGAGTGGTACGGTAATCTTGTTCTGGAAGTCATGGTACTAGACCATGATGAACCTACGAACTATGAGGAAGCAATGATGAGCCCAGATTCCGCAAAATGGCTTGAGTCCATGAAATCTGAGATGGGATCCATGTATGAGAACAAAGTATGGACTTTGATTGACTTGCTCGATGATCGGTGAGTCGTTGAGAATAAATGGATCTTCAAGAGGAAGACAAACGCTGATAGTAGTGTTACTATCTACAAAGCTCGAATTGTCGCAAAATGTTTTCGACAAGTTCAAGGTTAGTAGTTGCCGCATTTTATGAAATCTGGCAAATGGATGTCAAAACTGCATTCCTTAATGGATTTCTTAAAGTATAGTTATATATGATGCAACCAGAAGGTTTTGTCGATCCTAAAGGTACTAACAAAGTGAGCAAGCTCCAGCGATCCATCTATGGACTGGTGCAAGCATCTTGGAGTTGGAATATATGCTTTGATAAAGTGATCAAAGCATATGATTTTATACAGACTTGCGGTGAAGCCTGTATTTACAAGAAAGTGAGTGGGAGCACTACACCATTTCTGATAAGTATATGTGATTGACATATTGTTGATCGAAAATAATGTAGAATTTTCTGGAAAGCGTAAAGGAGTGTTTGAAAGGAGTTTTTCAAAGAAAGACCTCAGTGAAGCTACTTACATATTGAGCATCAAGATCTATAGAGATAGATCAAGACGCTTGATATATTTTCAATGAGTACATACCTTGATAAGATTTTGAAGTAGTTCAAAATGGAACAGTCAAAGAAGGAGTTCTTGCCTGTGTTGCAAGGTGTGAAGTTGAGTAAAGACTCAAAGCCCGACCACAACAAAAAATAGAAAGAGAATGAAAAGTCATTCCCTATGCCTCAGTCATAGGTTCTATAAAGTATGTTATGCTGTGTACCAGACCTATTGTGTACCTCACCATAAGTTTGGCAAGAGGGTACAACAATGATCCAGGAGTGGATCACCAGACAACGGTCAAAAGTATCCTTAGTGGAATAAGGAAATGTTTCTCGGTTATGGAAGTGACAAAGAGTTCGTCGCAAAGAGTTACGTTGATGCAAGCTTTGACACCGATCTGGATGACTCTAAGTCTCGATCTAGATACATATTGAAAGTGGGAGCAATTCGCTAGAGTAGCTCCGTGCAAAGCATTGTAGACATAGAAAATTTGCAAAATACATACGTCTCTAAATGTGGCAGACCCGTTGACTAAATTTCTCTCACAAGCAAAACATGATCACTCTTTGGGTGTTAATCACATAGCGATGTGAACTAGATTATTGACTCTAGTAAACCCTTTGGGTGTTAGTCACATGGAGATGTGAACTAATCACATAAAGATGTGAACTATTGGTGTTAAATCACATGACGATGTGAACTAGATTACTGACTCTAGTGTAAGTGGGAGACTGAAGGAAATATGCCATAGAGGCAATAATAAAGTGGTTACTCATATTTCCTTATATCCTGATAAATGTTTATTATTCATGCTAGAATTGTATTAACCGGAAACTTAGTACATGTGTGAATACATAGACAAATATAGTGTCACTAGTATGCCTCTACTTGACTAGCTTGTTAATCAAAGATGGTTAAGTTTCCTAGCCATGGACAAAGAGTTCTCATTTGATAAGTGGGATCACATCATTAGATAATGATGTGATTGACTTGACCCATCCGTTAGCTTAGCACGATGATCGTTTAGTTTGTTGCTATTGCTTTCTTCATGACTTATACATGTTCCTATGACTATGAGATTATGCAACTCACGAGTATTGGAGGAACACTTTGTGTGCTACCAAACGTCAGAACGTAACTGGGTGATTATAAAGGTGCTCTACAGGTGTCTCCGATGGTACTTGTTGAGTTGGCATAGATCAAGATTAGGATTTGTCACTCCGATTGTCGGAGAGGTATCTCTGGGCCCTCTCGGTAATGCACATCACTATAAGCCTGGCAAGCAATGCAACTAATGAGTTAGTTGCGGGATGATGTATTACGGAACGAGTAAAGAGACTTGACGGTAACGAGATTGAACTAGGTATTGAGATACCAACGATCGAATCTCGGGCAAGTAACATACCGATGACAAAGGGAACAACGTATGTCGTTATGCGGTTTGACCGATAAAGATCTTCGTAGAATATGTAGGAACCAATATGAGCATCCAGGTTCCACTATTGGTTATTGACCGGAGATGAGTCTCGGTCATGTCTACATAGTTCTCGAACCCGTAGGGTCCGCACGCTTAATGTTCTGTGATGATTTGTATTATGAGTTATGTGATTTGATGACCGAAGTTTGTTCGGGGTCCCGAATGAGATCGGGGACATGACGAGGAGTCTCGAAATGGTCGAGACATAAAGATCGATATATTGGAAGGCTATATTCGGACATCCAAAAGGTTCCGAGTGATTCGGGTATTTTTCAGAGTACGGGAGAGTTACGGGAATTCGTCGGGAGAAGTATTGGGCCTTATTGGGCCATACGGGAATAGAGGAGGCAGGACAAAGGGAAGGAGGCGCGCGCGCCCCATGGGTCCGAATTGGACTAGGGAAAGGGGCGGCGCCCCCTCGCCCTTTCCTACTCCCTCTCTCTTTCCTTCTTTCTTCTCTCCTAATTCGGAAAGGAAACGGGGAATCCTACTAGGACTTGGGAGTCCTAGTAGGACTCCCCACACTTGGCGCGCCCCCTCTAGGGCCGGCCTCCTCCTCCCCCCTCCTTTATATACGTGGACAGGGGGCACCCCATAGACATAAGTTGATTCTTCCAAGCCGTGTGCGGTGCCCCCTCCACCATAATCCACCTCGATCATATCGTAGCAGTGCTTAGGCGAAGCCCTGCGTCGGTAGCAACATCATCACCTTCATCACGTTGTCATGCTGATGGAACTCTCCCTCAAAGCTCTGCTGGATCGGAGTTCGTGGGACGTCATCGAGCTGAACGTGTGCTTAACTCGGAGGTGTCGTGCATTCGGTACTTGGATCGATCAGATCATGAAGACGTATGACTACATCAACCGCGTTCTCATAACGCTTCCGCTTATAGTCTACGAGGGTACGTGGACGATACTCTCCCCTCTTGTTGCTATGCTTCACCATGATCTTGCGTGTGCGTAGGAATATTTTTGAAATTACTGCGTTCCCCAACATTTGCTACTCATGTTGATCTCCCTAAGGAGAAGTGGTTTAAATATAGCCCACCTATTAATGAAGAAATTAAAGAACCAATACTACCTAAAGAGGAAACTATTATTTATAATGTTGATCCATTTGTTCCTACTGCTTATATTGAGAAACCACCTTTCCCTGTTAGGATCAAGGAACATGCTAAAGTTTCAACTGTGGTCAACAAAAGTTATATTAGAACACCTAAACCTGATGAACAAATCAAAGTAGAACCTAGTGTTGCTATGGTTAAGGATCTCCTGGAAGAAAATATAGATGGGCATGCTATTTACTTCTATGAAGAAGCTGCTAGAATTGCCAAAATCGATAAAAAGGATAAACATAGACTTGTTATTGGCATGCCCATTGTCTCAGTTAAAATAGGAGATCACTGTTATCATGGTTTATGTGACATAGGTGCTAGCATGAGTGTTATTCCCTTTACCTTATATCAAGAAATTATGAATGACATAGCACCCGCTGAAATAGAAGACATAGATGTTACTATTAAACTTGCTAATAGAGACACCATTTCACCAATTGGGATTGTTAGAGATGTTGAAGTCTTGTGTGGGAAAATAAAATACCCTATTGATTTTCTTGTTCTTGGTTCCCCACAAGATGACTTTTGTCCCATTATCTTTGGTAGACCTTTCTTAAACACAATTAATGCTAAAATAGATTGTGAGAAACAAACTGCCGGTGTTAGCTTTGGTGATGAGTCTCATGATTTTAATTTTTCCGAGTTTAGTAGAAAACCTCATAAAAAAGAATTGCCTAGTAAGGATGAAATAATTGGTCTTGCTTCTATTGCTGTGCCTCCTACTGATCCTCTAGAACAATATCTGCTAGACCATGAAAATGATTCACATATGCATGAAAGAAATGAAATAGATAAGATTTTCTTTGGACAACGTCCTATGCTTAAACACAATTTGTTTATTGAAACTCTAGGAGGTCCTCCTCCACCTAAAGGTGATCCTATGTTTGAATTAAAACAATTGCCAGACACTTTGAAATATGCTTATCTTGATGAGAAGAAGATATATCTTGTTATTTAATAGTGCTAACCTTTCAGAACATGAAGAAGAAAGATTATTGGAAGTTCTAAGGAAGCACCGAGATGCTATAGGATATACTCTTAATGATTTAAAGGGCATTAGTACCACTCTATGTCAGCACAAGATTAATATGGACCTGATGCTAAACCCGTTGTTAATCACCAATGTCGGTTAAATCTGAAGATGAAAGAAGTGGTAAGAACGGAAATATTAAAACTTCTGGAAGAAGGTATAATCTATCCTATAGCTGATAGTATATGGGTAAGTCCTGTTCATTGTGTCCCTAAGAAAGGGGGTATTACTGTTGTTCCTAATGATAAGCATAAACTTATTCCATAGAGAATTGTTACACGCTATAGAATGGTAATTGATTTTAGAAAATTAAAGAAAGCAACTAGAAAAGATCATTACCCTCTGCCTTTTATTAATCAAATGCTAGAAAGATTATCTAAGAACACACATTTTTGCTTCCTTGATGGATATTTTGGTTTTTCACAAATACATGTTTCTCAACCTGACCAGGAAAAGACCACTTTCACTTGTCCCTTTGGAACTTATGCTTATAGATGTATGCCTTTTGGTTTATGCAATGCACCTGCTACCTTTCAAAGATGTATGACTACTATATCCTCTGACTTTTGTGAAAAGATTGTTGAGGTTTTCATGGATGACTTTTCCATTTATGGGAAGTCTTTTGATGATTCTTTAAGCATTCTTGATCGAGTTTTGCAGAGATGCGAGCAAACAAATCTTGTCTTGAATTGGGAGAAGTGCCACTTTATGGTTAATGAAGGTATTGTTTTGGGCCATAAAAATTCTGAAAGAGGTATTGAAGTGGACAAAGCAAAGGTTGATGCAATTGAGAAAATTCCATGCCCTAAAGATATCAAAGGTATTCGTAGTTTCTTAGGTCATGCTGGTTTCTATAGGAGATTTATCAAAGACTTTACTAAAAAATTCTAGGCCCCTTACAAATCTTTTGCAAAAGGATGTTCCTTTTGTTTTTGATGATGATTGTTTAGAAGCGTTTGAAACACTCAAGAAAGCCTTAATTTCCGCACCTATTGTTCAACCACCTGATTGGAACTTGCCTTTTGAAATTATGTGTGATGCTAGTGATTATGTTGTTGGTGCTGTTCTAGGACAAAGAGTTGATAAGAAACTAAATGTTATTCATTATGCTAGTAAAACTCTAGACAGTGCTCAACGAAATTATGCTACTGCTGAAAAAGAATTTCTAGCAGTGGTGTTTGCTTGTGATAAATTCAGATCTTACATTGTTGATTCTAAAGTTATTGTTCACACTGATCATGCTTCTATAAAATATCTTATGGAAAAGAAAGATGCTAAACCTAGGCTTATTCGATGGGTTCTCTTGCTACAAGAATTTGATTTGCATATCGCTGATAGAAAGGGAGCAGAGAACCCCGTAGCTGATAACTTGTCTAGGCTTGAAAATGTGCTTGATGACCCACTACCTATTGATGATAGTTTTCCTGATAAGCAGTTAGCTGCAATAAATGTTTCTCATAACACTCCTTGGTATGCTGACTATGCTAATTACATTGTTGCTAAATATCTACCACCTAGCTTTACATACCAACAAAAGAAAATTCTTCAGTGATTTAAGACATTACTTCTGGGATAACCCACATCTTTATAAAGAAGGAGTATATGGTATTATTAGACATTGTGTACATGAGCATGGACAAGAACAAATCCTACGGAAATGTCACTCTGAAGCTTATGGAGGACATCATGCGGGAGACAAAACCGCTCACAAGGTATTGCAATCTGGGTTTTATTGGCCTACTCTCTTCAAGGATCCTCGTAAGTTCGTCTTATCTTGTGATGAATGCCAAACAATAGTTAATATCGATAAGCGTCAAGAAATGCCTATCAATTATTCACTTTGTTGTTGAACCATTTGATGTTTGGAGTTTTGATTACATGGGACCTTTTCCTTCCTCTAATGGGTATACAAATATTTTGGTTGTTATTGATTATGTTCCTCTAATGGATATACACATATTTTGGTTGTTATTTATTATGTTACTAAGTGGGTAGAAGCTATTCTAACTAGTAGTGCTGATCACAACACCTCTATTAAAATGCTTAAGGAAGTTATTTTCCCAAGGTTTGGAGTCCCTGGATATTTAATGACTGATGGTGGTTCACACTTTATTCATGGTGCTTTCCATAAAATGCTTGCTAAGTATGATGTCAACCATAGAATTGCATCACCCTATCATCCTCAGTCGAGTGGTCAAGTTGAACTCAATAGAGAAATAAAATTAAATTTGCAAAAGACTGTCAATAGGTCCCGGAAGAATTGGTCTAAGAAATTAGATGATGTACTTTGGGCTTATAGAACAACATATAAAAATCCTATGGGTATGTCCCCTTATAAAATGGCTTATGGAAAAGCTTGTCATTTGCCTCTTGAGTTAGAACATAAAAGCTTATTGGGCAATCAAAGAACTCAACTATGATTTTAAACTTGCCGGTGAAAAGAGGTTATTTGATATTAGCTCATTAGATGAATGGAGAACTCAAGCTTATGAAAATGCCAAGTTATTTAAAGAAAAAGTTAAAATATGGCATGATAAAAGAATCCAAAAGCGTGAGTTCAAAGTTGGAGAATATGTTCTTTTGTACAACTCTCGTTTCAGATTCTTTGCAGGAAAACTCCTGTCCAAATGGGAAGGACCCTATGTTATCGAGGAGGTTTATCGGTCTAGAGCTATCAAAATAAATAATGCCGAAGGTACTAACCCGAAGGTTGTTAATGGGCAACGAATAAAACATTATATCTCAAGTATGCCCATTAATGTTGAAAGTAATATTATCCAAACTATGACACCGGAAGAACACATAAAAGAGACCTTCCGGAACACTCCAGAATCGTAAAAAAGAGAGGTACGTGATACGGTAAGTAAACGGACTTCGAAAAATCCACAAAAATATTTTCTGTCTGTTTTGGAAAATAAAGAAAATAGGAAAATAATAAACTACCAGGAAGGTCACCCTGGTGGGCACAAGACACCAGGGCGTGCCTGGCAAAGTGGGTTGTGCCTACCTCGGGTACCTTCCGTACTCTATTTTTCTTCCATTTGTTTGTTTCCCAAGATAAAAAATCTTTATATACCCCTCGAACCTATTGACCACCGTATCACGGAGAAATCTTTTGTTTTGTTTTCTTGCTGTTTTCCTGATAGTTCTGAAAATATGTCGTCCCAAGACTCTAAGGATGAGAGCTATGTTGCTGATTTTATCGCAAACCCCAAGTGTTATGGGGATGTGGAGTATTATGGCTGGACTTCGGAGGAAAAGAAAGACTATTATCCTAGGGAGAAGGACGAGACGAGCTCGGATGAGGACGAGGCCCCATTGCCTCAACTTGGGGACATACATGTGGAATTCAAGAAGTCAAGCCTCCCCAACAAAGCAAAGAGGCCTAAGGTTCAGTTTATACCCTTCCACCTTATGCAGGAAAATAAGCAGGATTTATGCAAAAAGGTACTGTAGCTTGAGTAGGAGATCAGTGAATTGAAGGAGGAAAATTCCATCCTCAAGCGTAAGCTGAGGAAGAAGGACAAACCCTCCACTTCAGCACCACCACCTTCTTCTTCATCACCAAAAAAAAATTAAGTATCGGGTATGGGCACTCCCCTTGGCTTCCGCCAAGCTTGGGGGAGGTGCCTCGGTATCGTATCACCCCCACTGTCTTTTGCCTTTACTTATCTTAGTTTGATCCATAGTTATCTTTTGCTTTAGATGAATAAAAGTTTAGTCTGATCCTTTCTTTTTGAGAGTTTGCTTAGCGACCTATCTTGCAATCATGGAGATATATAATAAATTTTAGTTTGAGTTTTTGCTTTCTTTAATTTCATGTTTCAATAAAAAGAAAGTAAATAAATGAAAAAGTTCGTATGCTAATCTTATGGTAGGTAATGACACCACATAAGGAAAAGTATAAGTAGGAATTTTTATTAGTGATTGACAAACATAGCATTGGTCAATGATGCAACTCATGAAAGAATTAATAAGGGAAGAGAAGATTCACATATAAATACACTATCCTGGAAATCTCTTGTGATTGTGAGCCCCCATCAAAATATTATATGCCAAAATTGTTGACGTTGGACAAGGAATACAATGTAATGATTTATGTTTGTTCATATTCACATAGAAGTTATATTTTCATAGATCCTTCAACAAGTGGTGCTTGCCCCCCATCTTTGCTAGCTAAAAATTGTGCACTAAGTAGAGATACTACTTGTGCATTCAAAAACCCTTAAACCCAAATCTTATTTCCAAGAGCCCACCATACCTACCTAGGTATTGAGCAAGATCCCTCAAGTAAGTTGTCATCGATGCAATAAGGCAATAAAAATTGCTTCTAAAAATGTAAGATCATTTAGTGTAAGAGAAAATTGAGCGTTGTACGAACTTGTGATAGCAAAGAATAAAAGTGACAGACTGCATAATAAAGGTTGATATCATAAGGGACAATATAATGTGACGTTCTTTTGCACTAAGAGGTTGAGCACACAAACAAATAAGCGCATGGCAACCTCCGCTTCCCTCTGCGAAGGGCCTATCTTTTACTTTTATGCAAGAGTCAAAGTTTTTCTCTCTATTCCTTGTCATTTTTCTCCTTTGGCAAGCATCATGTGGTGAGGAAAGATCTAGGCACATATGTCCAGTTGAATATGGGTAGCATGAGTTATTATTGTTGACATCACCCTTGAGGTGAATATGTTGGGAAGCAAAACTATAAGCCCCTATATTTCCGGTTGAAACGTTTTGCTCATGTGTATGCGCTGAGTGTTAGCAATCATAGAAGACTATAGGTTGGTTGAGTATGTGGACTTGCCTAAAGGCTCCGATACGTGACCCTTCCTGAAAAGATGATGAATTGTAGTTGCAAAGTTGACTGAGAACATAGTTTGTTGGTTTCCAATAGAGTTTATGCTTTATACTTCAATAGTGTGATGCATTGTTACTTGTTCATGAGAAGTCTATGATAAAAGTTCTATGATAAAAGTCTTATGTTAAAGTTTGTTGTTGTTATAATAATTCACATGATGCTTCTATGTCCGTATTTTGTTTTTATCGACACCTCTCTCTCTAAGCATGTGGACATGTTTTTCGATTTTGGTTTTCGCTTGAGGACAAGTGATACGTCTCCAACATATCTATAATTTTTTATTATTCCATGCTATTATATTATCATTCTTGGATGTTTTATAATCATTTTATAGTCATTTTATATCATTTTTTGGTACTAACCTATTGACATAGTGCCAAGTGCCAGTTGCTATTTTTGCATGTTTTTACATTGAAGGAAATCAATACCAAACGGAGTCCAAACGAAGCGGAACTTTTTCTGGACTTTTTATGGACCAGAAGACATCCAATGGGCCGGAGAAGCGCCTCGGGGTGCTCCGAGGGGAGCACAACCCACCAGGACGCGCTTGGAGGCGCGCCCTGGTGGGTTGTGCCCACCTCGGATGCCCCTGGACTGCCTCTTTACTCTATAAATACCCCAATATTCCAGAAACCCTAGGGGAGTCGACGAAAATCAGTTCCAGCCGCCGCAAGTTCCAGAACCACCAAATCTAATCTAGACACCGTCACGGAGGGGTTCATCATCTCCATTGGTGCCTCTCCAATAATGCGTGAGTAGTTCTTTGTAGACCTATGGGTCCGTGATGTCTACTACGCAACTTTATTCTTGTAGACTCGTGTTGGGCCTCCAAGCGCAGAGTTTTGTAGGACAGTAGCAATTTTTCCTCAAGTGGAATACCTAAGGTTTATCAATCCGGGTGGTGTAGGATGAATATGGTCTCTCTCAAACAACCCCGCAACCAAATACAAGAAATCTCTTGTGTCCCCAACACACCCAATACAATGGAAAATTATATAGGTGCACTAGTTCGGTGAAGAGATGGTGATAAAAGTGTAATATTGATGGTAGGAATATATCTTTATAATCCGAATAAACAAAAACAACAAGGTAGCAAATAGTAAACGAGCACAAAAACGGTATTGCAATGCTTGAAAGTGAGGCCTAGGGTCCGTACTTACGCTAGTGCAATCTCTCAACAGTGCTAATATAATTGGATCATATAACCATCGCTCAACATGCAATGAATAATCACTCCAAAGTTCCTATCTAGCAGAGAACATAAGATGGAATTGTTTGTAGGGTACGAAACCACCTCAAAGCTATTCTTTCCGATCAATCTATCCTAGAGTTCGTACTGAAATAACACGAAGCTATTCTTTCCGATTGATCTAACCAAGAGTTCGTACTAAAATAACACCAAAGCAAATTCATATTCATAATATTCAATCCAACACAAAGAACTTCAAAGAGTGCCCCAAGATTCCTACCGGAGAAACAAAGACAAGAACGTGCATCAACCCCTATGCATAAATTACCCCAATATCACCGCGCGGATCCGCAAGTTGAGTGCCAAAACATATATCAAGTGAATCGATACGATACCCCATTGCCAGTACGAGTATTCAATTGCAAGACATATATCAAGTGTTCTCAAATCAACTAAAGTATTCAATCCGATAACAATGAAATCTCAAAGGGAAAACTCAATTCATCACAACAAGATAGAGAGGGGAAAACACCATATGATCTGACTATTAACAAAGCCCACGATAAATCAAGATCGTGACATCTCAAGAACACAAGAGAGAGACAGAGAGAGAGAGAGAGAGAGATTAAACATATAGCTACCGGTACAAACCCTCAACCCCGAGTGTGGACTACTCCCTCCTCATCGTGGTGGCCGCCGGGATGATGAAGATGGACACCGGAGATGATTCCCCCCCTCCGACAGGGTGCCTAAAGGTTCTAGGTTGGTTTTCGGTCGCTACAGAGCCTTACGGCGGCGGAACTTTTGATCTAGGTTAACCCCGAGGGTTTCTGAAATTTTTGGGAATTTATAGGGTAAGGAGGGGGTGCCGGAGGCCACTGAGGTGGGCACAACCCACCTGGGCGCGCCTGGGCCCCCAGGCGTGCCCTGGTGGGTTGTGCCCCCCTCGGGGCACTCCCCAGGTGTTGCTCTGGCCGATCCTAGGTGTTCTGGTCGATAAAAATTCTCCAAAAAGTTTCGCGGTGTTTGGACTCCATTTGATATTGATTTTCTGCGATGTAAAGAAACAAGCAAAAAACAACAACTGGCACTGGGCACTGAGTCAATAGGTTAGTCCCAAAAAATGATATAAAGTTGCTATAAAATGATTGTAAAACACCCAAGAATGATAATATAACAGCATGAATACTTTATAAATTATAGATACGTTGGAGATGTATCAGTCCGTAGTTAGTAGCTAGATGGATTCCTCTCTCTCGTTTGATTCTCAATACAATGGTCTCTTGGAGATCCATATGATGTAGCTCTTTTTGCGGTGTGTTTGTTGGGATCAGATGAACTTTGAGTTTATGATCAGATCTATCTTTTTATCCATGAAAGTTATTTGAGTGTTCTTTGATCTCTTATATGCATGATTGCTTATAGCCTCGTATTTCTTCTCCGATATTTGTTTTTTGCCAACTTGATCTATTTATCTTGCAATGGGAAGAGGTGTTTTGTGATGGGTTCGATCTTACGGTGCTTGATCCCAGAGACAGAAGGGAACCAACATGTATGTATCGTTGCTATTAAGGATAAAAAGATGGGGTCTATTTCTACATAATAGATCTTGTCTACACCATGTCATCGTTCTTATTGCATTACTTCATTTCTCCATGAACTTAATACACTAGATGCATGCTGGATAGCGGTCGATGTGTGTAGTAATAGTAGTAGATGCAGGTAGGAATCGGTCTACTAATCTTGGACGTGATGCCTATATAATGATCATTGCCGGGACATCGTCATGATTATTTGAAGTTCTATCAATTGTCCAACAGTAATTTGTTCACCCACCGTTTGCTATTTTCTTGAGAGAAGCCACTAGTGAGTCCTACGACCACCGGGTCTCTTCTTTATTATATTTGCCTTTGCGATCTATTTTCCTTTGCTTTTATTTCAGATCTATTAAACCAAAAATACAAAAATACCTTGCTGCACTTTATTTTATTTGACATTCGATCTATCAATATTTACAACTCTCGCACGTCCGTTTGCCAATTTCTGGCGTCGTTACCTGAAAGGGATTGACAACCCCTTTTACACGTCGGGTTGCGAGTATTTGTTATTTGTGTGCAGGTGTTGTTTACGTAGTGTTGCTTGGTTCTCCTACTGGTTCGATAACCTTGGTCTCATCACTGAGTGAAATACCTACCGTCGTTGCGCTGCATCATCCCTTCCTCTTTGGGGAAATACTAACATAGTTTTAGCAGACATCAACATGTGAGGTCTAAGCTTGTGGGAGTTGATACGTCCATTTTGCATCATGTTTACCTACTGTTATTTGTAATGTTTTTATGCATAATAATGCTTTTTGGAGTAATTCTAATGCCTTTTCTCTCATAATTTGCAAGGTTCACCCAAAGAGGGAGAATTCCAACAGCTGGAAATCTGGACCTGGAAAAGCTACGTCAGGCCACCTATTTGTGGCACCTCGGCTCGGAGAAACCGGAACGCCCCGTATTCCAGCCCAGAGATCAAGGTGAAGTCTTCCGGAATACGACACTACTTAGCATAGAACAAACCAGCTTTCTATTAATACACGAATATGAATACAAGGTCTCCTATATTACAATGAATAACATCGGCACGGCGACACTACGCCAACCATAGTTGCTCTATGCAAGCAACATAACAATTTGGGGCAGCGGAACAACGAACGGCGATGATGGACTCCAATCCGCAAGGACTCTGGCTGGAATGTTTATCCTAGCTCGCGAACACAGGAACCACGACAAACAAGCAAGCAATCTAGGCACGACCTGCAAATTGGCATGACACGCCAGGTCAGTACATTGAATGTACTTGCAAGCTCACAATAACCAAAAGCAGTCAAGACAAACAACAACATGGCATTAGCAGGTTAAATCAATCATGAGCATAATACTAACAGAATAATATGGCATGCACAACTGAACATGATACAACTTTAGCATGACAAGAACATACGAACATGACGATACTACATGCAACATGATGACATAATCATGCACCAACTTACTCTGCTCGGATTACCTCGTAACCATCACATACATCATCTTACCATCACGGACACACACGATCATCTCAGGATCTGATCTAGCTTGGTATGACAATACCGTAGTAATCATTACATGACCACAAGGAGCTTGACCTTTATCTATGATTCTCGCGTAACACCACAAATATCCAACAACTCGGTATCCTTGATACCACGGTGATCCTCTCGCGATCACATAAAGATCAACCAACTTCTCTCACCATCGAACCAGGGTTGTTATTAAACACATTATTATTATTATTATTATTATTATTATTATTATTATTATTATTATTATTATTATTATTACTACTACTACTGTTGACCCATAGTGTGACCGACACGAACTGGGCCTTATCCGCGGGCGCGGCTATCGATAGATTTAATACACACTCTGCGGAAGTAGCGCACTTTACCCACACCACGGAACCCATGGCCTCGCACTCCCATTCGGGTGGACCAACAATGTTCAGACAAAACCGTCCTACGACCATGACACTCTCCCGGCCACTCCGACCAACACCCCCTCAGGGTTTAGTCCTGGGTGGCCCCGTGCCTACCAAAGGCATCAATGGCCACCTTCGTGGCAAAAACATAAATGGTCCCAAACAGGGACAAAAAGGCGCCTAACAACTACGGGCACACAATTTTATGTCCACCTACCTGATCAGGGTAGTGCGCGCCCATAACCTTCCCTCATTGGAGGCACTGGCGAGAGGCACGCCAATAGACCCAATTAGGACCCTCCCATAAAGGCAAGTGTGGTTGCACTGGTCAGCTCGATATGGTGGCACCATGACTCAGCCAACAGTTGTTCAAGTTCAATTAAGTCCGGTTAAACTTGAATGCAATGAGCTGAGTCATATTAAAATAACATGATGCAACTACAATGCATGAGCATGAATCAACATAAGCATGGAAGTGCAACATAATCATCGAGCATAACCATAATGAAACATTAACCAAATGAGCATGGCAAGCTAACGAACATACCATTACACATGAGCATATCATGACTACTAGCATCATAAATAAATACCATGAAAGAACTTAACCAGAATACTACCAAGTAAGCATATAACCAACTGGATGCAAAGTAACATGCATAGCTACGACACTAGATAACAGATTGTAAACATGCATCCGAAAGAACACACTGCTACTACTATCAAACCTGACATATGGCAGAGATACTAACAACTCATAAATGATAACCAGGTGCATAAAATATAGCATGAAAGTGAGCACAAATGCATAAGCATCATTGGAACAACAATAACCATATCAAAACAAGCAGACATTTATTAAATATTCAAGTTGAAAACCATGGCTACTGCATGACTATCATGCAAGTGGTTGTTGTGGCTTGCCTGGGGGTGACGGGGACTTCGGGAAGAAGTGCGGTGAAGCCGTGGAATGAAACGCCGGGCGGTTCTTTCTCGAAGGGGGCTGATTTGAAGCAAGGACAAAATGGTAATTTTCACTGTGAGATCACCTAGTGAAAATGTTACCAAAAGATAGAGCTCAATGAGACGAAGAAGTGAGCACTGGTTTCACCTCGATTGGAGTTACGGTTGCGGAGTTATGAGGTGATGAAGATTAGGGACTAATCTATAGAAATATCATCACAAACAAGTCCCTAAGTGGATAAGGCAGAAGCGCAAAATTGGAAATACACTTTCTGACTTAGAAAACATATTCTGAGCCGATGTAGAAGCAAAATACGCTTTTAGAAAAGAGGAAACATATTTTCTTGAAAGTCGTCTCCACTTACGTGATGTGGCTGTGGCTGGGTCAACGCGCAGAGGATGACAGGTGGGGTCGGGAGGCGATGCGGGGCCCACCTGGCCTCGTCTTCTTCCTCCTCTCTCTGGCTTGATCAAAGCAGAGGAGGAGCAGAGACGGGGGCGATGCCGATGATGGGGCGGGCTGCTCCAGCTGTCTCCCGCCCGACTGAGGGCACCGACGAGACGACAGAGCCGAGCCGCGTCCGTTCCCAGCGAAGGACGGCGCTGTGGAAGGCTAGGGTGGCCGCAGTGAGGGACACCTGAGAGGAGCGGGCGACGGCGGTTGAGCTTGGGGCGAGGGGCTCCGATCCTCCGGCGATGAATGAAGGGTGGGGGAGGGTGCGCAGGACTCCGGTGAGGCTGCTGGCGTGGTTGGGAGGAAGAGGGAGAGCTCGGATGGCTCGGTTGGGGTAGAGGCCGAGAGGTGGAGACGGTGGCCGGACTTGGGACGCGCGGCCAGGGCACTCCAGCGACGAACGAGTGGGGCGAGGAGGTGAACCAAAGGGAGAGGAAGACGTCGGTGGTGGTGGAACGAGGAGAGGAGGGCTAGGCTCACCGGAAACAAGACGAACACCGGCGAGGTCACGGTGGTCCGAGGGAGGAACAACGAGATTGGACGACTCTGGTGACCAAATGGGGCGGGGGAGAGAGCTGTGAGCTACGGAAGGACTCGAGCACGCTATATATAGCCGCGGGGAGGGCTCTGGAGCTTCACGGGCAAGCTTCAACAGGGCACTAATGGTGGACAGAGGTTGGGAGCGGCACGGGCACAACTCTAGCGGCGCATTTAAGGCGAATGACGATGAGGCAGAGGCACAGGGTGACGCAGACGAGCACGGGGGAGCTCCTGGACAATGTTTGAGGTCGAGACGAGGAGGAAGTGGACGAGCACAGCGGCCGGACCGAGCCAGAGCTTGCAATTTGCATGACGCCAGCGTGATCACCACGCGCACTGGAGCAAATATGTCGTTTTGGCCAGACATACCATGTCCAGTAGATGGACCTTAGTGCCCTTAGTCCAACTGAAGAAAGAATTGTGTACAGGGGCAAAGAAGAGATTTGCACCTAGCTCCAAAGTAGATCAACAGGAAGGTGTTTGTAACTTGCCGTGGTTCACAGGAGAGGAGTTGGACTCAGATCTTTGGCACATCGTGATCAATCACTAAGATGATGCTGGTTACCAAAAATTAGCTGAAGGGGAGGAGTTTAGATGGTACTTGATGTAGAAACCACTATAATGACCAGAATTAGGGATGATGAAGTTGCACTCACATGAAGGTGCAAGTTGAGCTGAAATTGGGCATGGCCCAATGATTTGAAGATATGAAGATGCCCAAAAAGTTTCAAGCCATTTGGGTGAACCAAAATGGTACTTGCTTCATATAGCATTTCCCTAGAGAGAATTTTGGAAAAAAATTGCACAGGACAAATGGTTTAATGGATTGAGCCAAAACTTGATGGAGGGAGTTTATATGGATGGAAGAATGCC
The DNA here is from genome assembly GCF_018294505.1 of Triticum aestivum. Taxonomy (NCBI): domain Eukaryota; kingdom Viridiplantae; phylum Streptophyta; class Magnoliopsida; order Poales; family Poaceae; genus Triticum; species Triticum aestivum. The sequence continues at coordinate 427,821,399 of NC_057809.1, forward strand.
CTGGGAAATTTCGAGCCAAGATAAAATATAGTTGCTTCACAAACTGAAAATCTGACCAGAAACCAAGATTTGGAGCTGGGCTCACATAGATGAGTTACATGAGCTCAAATTTGGTGGACAGTAATGATTTGATCATATGAAGGACCTTGCAAAATTTCAACTCATTTCGATATGCCTAGCTTGTACTTCCTTCACAATCAGTTCCCTTAGACAGGAACTTTGAAAAATTGCTTAGTACTACTTACTAGGCAAATTGAGTTGAATTTTGGCATGGGTCAATGATATGGACAGGAAAAGATGTCCAAAAATATTGGGATCAAATAAGCAAAGAGAAATGACACTTCCTTCTCAACCCACCACTTAGGGCAGAATCAGAAAAGGAATATTTGTGAATTATCTTTGATGATTCCAAGGAAGTTTTTTTACATATTTGAGGAATATATGACCCAAACAATTTATGAGAATTATTTGGGAATTTTTGGTGTGACAGAAATATAGGTTGCTTCACAACCTAGGGTTTAAAGGGTTATTCCTTTAATAGAAAAAGGAATATTCCCAATAAAAAGAATATTGGGTTAGGTCAAGGATGGAAATGACATGATCTTGGGATGATGATGAGGGTGACAAGCCACTATAAACCTAGGAAGACACGATCTTCCCAAGTTTCAGAACCACATAGCCACGGAAAAGCAAATCAAATCAGGAAATCCAAGAAAATCAAAGGAAAAGGAAAAGGGCGGAAATCCAGGATGTTACACTATTCTGGACAACTCCAAATGGGCTGAAACTTCACGAGGATTTTTTATGGAATAAATAAGAAAAGTGGAGCAAATAACCACCGGACGGGGGCCACCTGGTGAGCACAAGACACCAGCGAGGCGCGCCCTGGTGGGTTGTGCTCAGCCCGGCCCACCTCCGGTGCCTATCTTCTAGTATATAAGTCATTTTGACCTAGGAAAAAATGAGGATAGGAATTTCGGGATGGAGCGCCGCCGTCTCGAGGCGGAACTTGGGCAGGAGCACTTTTGCCCTCCGGCAAAGCGATTCCGCCGGGGGAACTTCCCTTCGAGAGGGGGGAATCATCATGATCATCATCACCAACAACTCTCCCATCTTGGGGAGGGCAATCTCCATCAACATCTTCAACAACACCATCTCCTCTCAAACCCTAGTTCATCTCTTGTGTTTAATCAGTGTACCGGAACAATAGATTGGTGCTTGTGGGTGACTAGTAGTGTTGATTACATCCTGTAGTTGATTACTATATGGTTTACTTGGTGGAAGATTATATGTTCAGACCCATTATGCTATTTAATACCCCTCTGATCTTGAGCATGATTATCATTTGTGAGTAGTTACTTTTGTTCTTGAGGTCACGGGAGAAATCATGTGAACTTGATATGTGTTTGATATTTTGATAGTATGTATGTTGTGATTCCCTTAGTGGTGTCATGTGAACATCGACTACATGAAACTTCACCATATTTGGGCCTAAGGGAATGCATTGTGGAGTAGTAATTATATGATGGGTTGCGAGAGTGACAGAAGTTTAAACCCTAGTTTATGCGCTATTCCGTAAGGGACCGATTGGATCCAAAAGTTTAATGCTATGGTTAGAATATATTTTTAATACTTTTCTCGTAGTTGCGAATGCTTGCGAGGGGGTTAATCATAAGCAGGAGGTTTGTTCAAGTAAGAACATCACCTAAGCACCGGTCCACCCACATATCAAATTATCAAAGTAGCGAACATGAATCGAATCAACATGATGAAAGTGACTAGATGAAATTCCCATGTACCCTCAAGAACGCTTTGCTTATTATAAGAGACTGTTTTGGCCTGTCCTTTGCCTCAAAAGGATTGGGATATCTTGCTGCACTTTTGTTACTATTATCCTTACTTACTCGTTACAAATTATCTTGCTATCAAACTACTCTATTACTTACAATTTCAGCACTTGCAGACACTACCTTGCTGAGAACCACTTGTCATTTCCTTCTGCTCCTCGTTGGGTTCGGCATTCTTACTTATCGAAAATGCTACAATTGATCTCATATACTCGTGGGTCATCAAAGGCAGCCCGGAGGCGGCCTCCTGCGTCAAGTTCGTCGCTGGAGCAAAAGAGGAACGGGCGTGGCGAGTCGAATGGGTAAGGGGGGGGGGAGAAACTCCCGATGCCCGACATAACCCCCAGTCTCGCCCCACTACGGTAGTACCGCTCGGGAGGGCGGTAGTACTGCTTGATGCTACTCAGCAGTAGTACCGCTCGTCCCCAGCGGTAGTACACCCAATACAAACTCGATGAGACACTTAAGAAAAAGGCCTAGATCAAACAAAGAGAAACTCAGAGACAAGCCGAGGGCGCAACTCAAAGAGCAAACCACAACAAAGAGCCAGAGAAGCACCCAAGGAGAGACAAGAAACAAGGCACAACTAAAACACAAAACAAACCAACTCAAGGAAAAAGAAAAACCAAACCACACACCTCTCACAGAGAGGGCGGTGGCCGAGGCCACCTATGTTTGAGGCAAATGGTATGGCACCGCGAAGATTTTAACCTTGGCCCACGACCAAAACTCATCTTTGAAGCACAAGTACCATAAAAAATGGCTAATGTAAAAGACTTGATCGATTTATGCATAATGGGGGGAGGGAGAGTTCATTGAGAGGACAACACTCCCCCTTTGTCCATGCCTACATCTAGAACAAGATATGATGTTGTTTGTGGTGGGATGTTCCTAGATTCAAGCCACATTACTCAAATCAATGATATTTAGCTCAAGCCTTAACTCGCGAAATCTTGCTTCATCTAGAGGCTTGGTCAAAATATCCGCTAGTTGCTCTTGAGTGTTGATGTAGATGATATCAATATCTCCTCGCTTGATGTGATCCTGAATAAAATTATGACGTATCTCAATATGCTTCATCTTGCTATGTTGCACCGGGTTGTGAGAGATCTTGATAGCACTTTCATTGTCACATAGAAGAGGCAGTTTGTCACAAGTGACACCGTAATCCTTTAAAGTTTGCCTCATCCATAGCAATTGAGCACAACAACTTGCGGCGGCTACATATTCAGCCTCTGTGGATGAGAGAGACACACAATTTTGCTTCTTTGAAGACCAACTCACCAAAGAGCGACCAAGGAATTGGCATCCTCCGGAAGTTGACTTCTTATCCTCACAATCTCCCGCCCAATCCGAATCCGAGTAACCAATGAGATCAAAGCTTGCTCCTTTGGGGTACCACAAGCCAAAGTTTCGGGCATGAGCCGAATATCGAAAGATTCGCTTGACCACCACATAGTGGCTTTACTTAGGTGTGGCTTGAAACCGTGCACAAATTCCCACACTCAACATGATATCCGGTCTAGATGCACAAAGGTAAAGCAAGGATCCAATCATGGAATGATATACCTTTTGATCCACCACTTTACCAGTGGGATCACTGTCAAGCTTGCATTTGGTGGGCATTGGAAACTTGACCGGCTTGACATCATCTAGCTTGAACCTCTTGAGCATGTCTTGGGTATAATTGTCTTGGTTGATGAAAGTTCCTTCTCTCCTTTGCTTGACTTCGAACCCAAGAAAGAACTTCAACTCTCCCATCATAGACATCTCACACTTCTTAGTCATTAGTGCAGCAAACTCATCATTAAAAGATTTGTTAGGAGAACCAGAAATAATATCATCAACATATAGTTGGCATATGAACAAGTCCCCTTTGACCCTCTTAGTAAAAAGAGTGAGATCAATTTTCCCAATTTCAAACCCATGATCTTGTAACAACTCGGTAAGGTGCTCATACAGTGCACGTGGGGCTTGTTTAAGGCCATAAAGCGCCTTTTTGAGTTTGTATACATGAGTGGGGAGCTTGGGATCCTCGAATCCCGGAGGTTGTTTAACATACACAAACTCATTCAAAGGACCATTAAGAAATGCACTTTTCACATCCATTTGTTGCAATTCAAAGTCATGATGATACACATATGCAAGCAACATGCAAATAGATTCAAGACATGCAACAGGGGCAAAGGTTTCACCATAGTCGATACCCTTGACGTGGGAGTAGCCTTGTGCCACAAATCTTGCCTTGTTCCGAACAACCACACCGTTCGCATCTTGCTTGTTCTTGAAGATCCATTTGGTCCCGATGACATTGTGTTCCTCCGTTGGCATTGGCACTAATTCCCAAACTTGATTGAGCTCGAAGTTGTTGAGTTCATCATGCATGGCTTCAATCCAATCATCATCAACGAGCGCCTCATGGACCTTTTAGGGTTCAACATATGAAACAAACGCGTGATGCTCACAAAAGTTTGACAATTGTTTATGAGTAGTTACCCCTTTTCTCAAGCTTCCAAGCACATTCTCCATGACATGTTGTTGACGCTCGAGTTTGGAAGCCACCTTAGCGGCACAACGCTCCAAAAGTTCCTCGATGGGAATTTGAGGATCATCTTGCACATCTTGAGCATCGTCTTGTGTTTTCTCTTGATCTTGAGTTTGCGCTTGATCTTGAGCACCATCTTGAGTTTGTTCTTGATCTTTAGAATCGTCTTGAGTTTTCTCTTGATCTTGAGCACCGTCTTGAGTTTGCTCTTGATATTGAGCTTGCTCTTGACCTTGAGTTTGCTCTTGATCTTGAGCGCGCTCATAGGCATGAAGCTGATCTTGGTCATCATTTGGTGCATCACCATCTCCATTGCGTTGATCTTGCCCTTGATCTTGTTCATTGGGTTGAGGGACTTCATTTTGTTCTTCGGAAGCGTGTGGGTCTAGCATAGGTGATGGCTCCACTTGAGTAGAGCATTGTCCTTCTCCTTCGTCCACAAGGGGTTCCTCGGTGGGGAGTATTTGACCAATCCTCATTCTTCTTATGGCTTGGGGAGGAATTTCATCACCTACATCACAAAGATCACTTTGCTCCACTTGGGAGCTATTATTTTCATCAAACTCCACGTTACATGTCCCCACAATGAGTCCGGTGGACTTGTTGAGAACATGGTAAGCATGAGAGTTTGTAGCATAACCAACAAATATGCCCTCTTGAGCTCTAGGTTCGAATTTAGATAAACGAACACCTTTCTTGAGAATGAAACACTTACAACTGAACACCCGGAAGTACTTGAGGTTGGGATTGTTGCCGGTAAGATCTCATATGGAGTCATGTTCAAGCCTTTGAGGAGGTAGAGCCTATTGGAAGCATGACATGCGGTGTTGATGGCTTCAACCCAAAAGTTGTACGGAGATTTGAATTCCGCCATCATGGTCCTTGCCGCATCCATCACCGTCCGGTTCTTCCTCTCAGCCACACCATTCTGTTGAGGGGTATAGGGTGCGACATATTTGTGCTTGATCCCCTCATCACTAAGAAACTCATCCAAGGTGAAGTTCTTGAACTCAGAGCCGTTGTCACTTCTAATCACCAAGATCTTTGCTTCACGTTGGCGTTGAGCTTCATTTTCAAAGTTGATGATGGTTTGTTGAGTCTCTCTCTTCCTCTTGAAGAACTATACCCATGTGTATTTTGAGTAGTCGTCCACAATCACCAAGCAATACTTTCTTCCACCAAGACTATCAGTAGTCATCCACAATCACCAAGCAATACTTTCTTCCACCAAGACTATCAAAGGATGGAGGTTCAAAGAGATCCATGTGAAGGATCTCCAAGGGCCTCTTTTAGTAGATAATAGTTGATGGTCGGTGAGCCATTTCATGAAGCTTTCCTTCGATACAAGCACTGCAAGCATGGTCTTTGGCAAAACTCACATTTGTTAGTCCACGCACGTGGTCCCCTTTGAGGAGACTTTGCAAAGATCTCATACTAACGTGGGCTAGTCGGCGATGCCAAAGCCATTCCACATCAAGTTTAGCCATTAGGCAAGTCACGGTCTTAGTGGGTCGCTCTGAAAAGTTCACCACATAGAGACTGTTCTCGACATGCCCAACAAAGGCTACTTTAAGAGTCTTGCTCCACAAAAGGGACATGGTATCAAGGATCAAAGAATGCTGCAAAGCCCATAAGTGCAAGTTGACGAATGAAAAGTAAATTGTATGCAAGGGACTCAACAAGCATGACCTTCTCAATAGTTAAATCTTGAGAGATGACCACCTTGCCAAGCCCCAATACCTTAGAAGTTGAAGCATCACCGAATTGGACATGGGTGGGCATAGATGGAACTAGATGTACATCCACCACCAAGTCCTTGCTCCCAGTCATATGATTTGTTGCTCCACTATCGAGCAACCATGATACCCCACCAGAAGCAAACTCCTACAAGAGATCAATGCTTGGATTTAGGTACCAATTTTAGAATGGGTCCTTTGATGTTAGTAACAGGGGTCTTAGGAACCCAAATAGACCATTCAATGTGCTCATAAGAAGAAACAACAAATTTAGCATAAACATGCCCATCACTAGCACAACACAAAACATAAGAGGGGTTAAAGTCGCCGACTTCATTGCTAGTGGCGGGTTTGCCCTTCTTGGCATTACCACCCACTTCCTTGTTCTTCTTATTCTCATGAGCACCCTCACCCGCCTTGACAAAGGTGTCCTTGAGTGGGAGAGATTGCTTGGTCTTGTTTTTCTTCTTCTTCTTCGACTTGGGTACAAACTCAAGTCCTTCCTTTCCTACAACTTCCTTTTGATTGCTCAAAAGGTCATTAAGGTTCTTCTCGCCTTGTATGCAAGTCACAAGGCCCTTCTCAAGTTGCTCTTTCAACTTAGCATTTTCCTCCATGAGATGCACTCAAGCACATGCTCGCAACAAGGGTTAGTAGCATGGGAATTATCAATTAGAACGGAAGGAGGACAAGTGGAAATCACCTTGGTTAGCTTCACTTGGAGTTGATAATGAGACTCCTTGAGAGAAGCATGAACACCCTTCAAGACCTTGTGAGCCTTGTAAAGTGTATCAAATTCTTCCTTGAGTCTACCATGGCCAACCCCAAGTGCGGCTTTCTTGGGTTTAAGCACACGAGTAAGAACAATAGCATGATCAAGATCTTTTTGCAATTTAGCATGATCAACATTGTGCGACTCCTCAAGAGTCAAACGAAGATCTTGCTCTTCCTCTAGAGCAATGGAAATATCTGCAATCTCATCAGCATAGTCATGGCTATGCCCCTCCAACTTGGAGATAGTATCCTCATGCGACTCAATGATATCATTGGCTTCACCAAGTTGTTCTAAGAGAGCAACGAAGTGCTTCTTGGACTCACCCTTGAGCTTGCTCACAAACTTGGTGAACTCATTCTCATCAACTTTCTCCACCTCACTATCATCTACACAATCTAACAATGAAGGAGTAGCAATGATGGTGGTTTTGATGTTAGGAGTTACCTTGTTGATACCTTTGGCCATGAGACACTTGGCAATGGTGTTTTCATTGGGGGCGCCGAAGAGAGACACCTTGGAGGGAGAAGATGTAGCAATGGCAATGATTGCCATTGCCATTCCTTCTCCACTTGTATCTTCCTCCTCATCATCGGAGGGGTACTATTCATGTGCCACCAAGCCCTTTGGAGGAGTCTTCTTAGTGAAGTTGTTCTTGCTAGGGAAGGACTTGGCTTTATCTTTGCGAATGAGCTTGCCACCATTGTCTTCCCTCTTCTTGTAGGGGCAATCCACCAAAAAGTGACTCACATTGCCACAATTGCAGCGAGTTCTTACACGTTGCTTGATATTTGACCCACTTAAGTTGTTCTTGGTGAAGTTGGGCCTTGAGTTCGTCTTGTTGCTCCAAAATTGCCTTGACGCAAGAGCCATGTGCTCATGATAAGCATAGTTGGTGTCTACGGGTCCACACTCCTCTTCTTCTTCTTCTTCTTCCGGGATGGCCTTGCCTTCAAAGCAAGGGTGGGAGTGCTTTTCTTTGACCGGACACAAGGAAGAGCATTGTCGGCATTCTTGTTAATGATGTTCATGGCAATAAACTCATCCAACACTTCACTTGAGGTTAAGGTGTGGAAGTTTGGCCTTTGTCGAATCACGGAAGACATGGCCTTGTAGAATGGCCTGATGGACTTGTGGAACTTGCGCTTGATCCAAGTGTCATCCGTATCCTTGCTTACATGCTCTTGGAGAGCAACCACAAGAGTAGTCACCCTCTGGTAAAGATCACGTGCATCCTCGTCTTCAAGCATCACAAATTCATCGGCCTCATCAAGGACCACTTCAAAGTTGGACCGTTGGATGCTTGAGCTCCCCTTGTACATAGAAGCAATGTGCTCCCAACAATCCTTTGCACGACTGAAAGGACGTAGGTGTGCTAGGTCTTTGGGAGGGACCGCTTCGAAGGATGAACAATGCGGAGTGATTGTATTGATTGTCCACTTCTTCTCCTGGGGTGAAGTTGTTTGGATCATGCGGGTAGAAGCCTTGCTCAATGATTCTCCAAAGGTTATTAGAGCAATGATTCAAATGAGACTTAACGCGGAAGACCCAACTAGCAAAATCACCCTTAACAAGCTTGGGAGGAGGACCATGAATATTAATGTGAGTTGTGGGGACCGGTCATCCATAGACCGAGGGAGGGGGAACCGAGGCAAAGGTTCCCGTCCCATTCTTGTCATGAGGGGAAGGAACATGAGTACCATTAGCCGCTTCCTTGGCAGAGTTGGCCTCTGACTCCGATGACGTGGGATTAACCACAAGCAAGGGATCGGGAGTGGATTTCATCCCCTCAAATAATTATTTAAGCATGGACTTGACTTCGGCTGTCATAGACGTCTTAAGTGAAGTGATAGCTTCATTTAAGTCATCTCGAGTGATTGAAGTCAACTCCACGGCCTCGGGCACATCCTCCACGGTGTCAACCATACTCTTCGGGTGGTGAAATCCTTAATAAAGACACGAAGCTTTGATACCAATTGAAAGGATTGATATGGTTGACTAGAGGGGGGGGGGGTGAATAGGCAACTACCAATTTTTATATTTTCTTAACAAATTAGGTTTAGCAACAAATAGGTTATCTAGATGTGCAACTATGTGAACACCCTATATGATGCAAACAACAACAACAAGTTCAAGCAAAAGATAAAAACAACAATAGCTTGCACAAAGTAAAGGGAATAGATAACCACAAGTGGAGCCGGTGGAGATGAGGATGTGTTACCGAAGTTCCTTCCCTTTAGGGGAAGTACATCTTCGTTGGAGCGGTGTGGAGGCACAATGCTCCCCAAGAAGCCACTAGGGCCACCGTATTCTCCTCATGCCCTCACACAATGCGAGATGCCGTGATTCCACTAATGGTGCCTTTGAAGGCGACAACCGAACCTTTACAAACAAGGTTGGGGCTATCTCCACAACTTTATTGGAGGCTCCCAACGAAACCACGGAGCTTTACCACAATGGAATGTGGCTCCGAGGTGACCTCAACCGTCTAGGGTGCTCAAACACCCAAGAGTAACAAGATCCGCAAGGGACTAGTGGGGGGAATCAAATTTCTCTTGGTGAAAGTGTAGATCCGGGCCTTCTCAACCAATCCCTAGAAAATCAATAAGTTTGATTGGCTAGGGAGAGAGATCAGGCAAAAATGAGATTTGGAGCAACAATGGAGCTTGGGGGAAAAGAGGTAGGTCTTCTTGGGGAATAAGACCTCCTTTTATAGTGGGGGAGCCAATCCAACTGTTATCCCCTCCTCAGCCCGCATAGAGCGGTACTACCGCTCATGAGAGCGGTACTACCACTGGGGGCAGCGGTACTACCGCGAGCCCCAGCGGTACTATCATGAAGAGTGAGAGCATGGGCCTTAGAGGGGAAGGGGAATGAGAGCGAGAGCCCTACCGGCACTAGCAGCGGTGGTAGCGGCTGTACTACCGCTCGTGAGCGGTACTACCACCACTACTGCCGCTCCTATTGCCGCACAACACGACACGAGAAGCGATGCTCTTGAATCAAGCCGGTAATAGAACGACACCGAAGTGGTACTACAGCCGAGAGCCCCGGGGTGGTACTACCACTGATGTACAACGGTACTGCCGCATGTGGCTCTGGGCGGTACTACCGCTTGGCGCCGCGGTACTACTGCTGGATCACTATCAAGCCCACTTGCGAGACAACGAAGGATCCTCCAAAGATGCGAGAAAGAGTTGGGGTGCAAAGGAGACGTGTACGTGTTGATTCCACCCTAACCTTTTCGATACGGACCCCCTCTTGATAGTATGGTGTTTCCTACGACTCAAGACCACCACAACTGAAACGAAGGAAACACACTGTCTTCTCCTTAAACACCAATGGGAAAGAATCGTCTCGTGTCAATGAATGAATATCTGAAATGCTCAATGCACATGATTAGTCCACAAAAGTATTGTCATCAATCACCAAAACCATTTAGAGAGAGACATGCCCTAACAACTAGCACTTGTCACTAGATTAATATGTTAGTCCATAAAAATAATATAAATGTGCACCAAAACCATGTAGAATTCAAGTAAATATAGCATGAATACTTCATAAATTATAGATACGTTGGAGACATATTAGCGATAGGTTGGCCTATCATAGGTGATATTCTGGGCCATCACCAAAAATGGCCATTAGTGACAAAATTTGGTTTGTCACCTAAGAAACGATCTTGCGTGACGGCTGAAGTGGTACCGTCAAGTTTTCATTTTCCATGATAGTGCTTTAGTGACGGTGGGGGTGACGGCCGAAAAAGTCACCATACCATTTTTGGTGACGAAAAACGGTTTTACGTGACACAAGTGAAATAGAGAAGATTTTGCAGTGTGCGTCCTTGCGGACATTCATGCAATGTTCTACCTTTTTGGCTGGCACCCCTGGCATATCTGGGGGTTTCTAGGCAAATATGTTCTAGTTTGGTCAAAGGAAGGCCAGGAGCTCTGCTTCGTGTTCGTTCGATTGTCATTGTTTTCTCGGTGTCTTCTGGGTGTACCTAGAATTTTTCCGTGTCTCTAGCCGATTGGAAAACCAATCATGGCCTTGGATTTTCTCAGAGCTCCATTATTGAGGCATCTATGTTTCACTTGATCCATTTGAGCTCCGCTGAGACTAAAGCGGCTTCGGCGAGCTCTACACTCGTGACCTCTGCCTCAAACACTCTTTCTAGACTTCCGCAGGCCATGATGGCGCCATTTGGCCTGGCATTTTTAACTGCAGGTACGCGTATGATGGTACTCCCAAGAATTTTACGTATGCTCACTACTGAAGGATGCTATTGATGCGACACTATGATCAGAGACCCTTTGACGAATCTGTGTGTGATGCATTAATAGCAAACATTGATGTAAAAAACCCGTCAAAAAGATGCAAAACGTTTGCGATGGCGGAGCCATCAAACACGGTTCTGATATTAGTTGCATGTGCGATGCAGGGCATACAGTTTAGTTCAATTAATTGCTTGCGATTAGGAAGAAGAACAAAAACAGGCAGCCAGATGAAGGCGTGTGCGGTATACGACATACAGTTCACTCGGATGAATTGTTTGTGGTGAGGCGGAACATTAGAAACGGGCATCCAGATGAAGGTGTGTGTGATATACGACATACAGTTCACTTGGATGAACTGTTTGTGATTAGGCAACACAAAAGAAATGGTCAGCCAGATCAAGGTGTGTGGGATATACGGCATACAGTTCATTGTGATAAACTATTTGTGTTGAGCCAAGAGAATAGAAACGTTTCACATAAACAAGATGTGTGTAATACGCGACAAACATCCAATTACATAGGTGGCTAGTACACACATGATATTTCCACACACCAGAGTAAACTATTACATGCATAATTAACTAGCATAAACGATCATTTGATCATCATCTACTTCTTGTGCTAGCTCGATGTTCCTTCTATGCTAAGTTTCCATTAATTGATGGCGTTTTATGAACACACCACCGTTTCCCGCCATTTCCTCACATGTTTCCTGCCACCTAGCGATATTGCGCATAACCTAGGCGGCGCGCGACACACAGAGGCAACAAGCGCAGCCTATAGCACATCCACCTTTTCCAAGCATGCAACCTAGCAAAGTGTCGCCTCTGCCATCAACCTCGTCGACGAGGAAAACGAGAAGGTGCCACGGCCCATCGAGGCTGAGGCGGATCCCAGCAACGCAATGGATGACTCCGTGATGCGTGTCATCGCCGCAGATCAAGATAGGCATGTCAGCGCCGAGAGGCTGCAGCTCGCCATAGAACACGATCGATGGTGCGCCGCACAGCAAGCTAGGCGTGTCCGCGCTCATAGGCTACGGCTCGCCGCACGGCGAGACCATTGGAGCATCACAGAGCGAGAGGCGCGGCGCATCGCACAACAAGAGCAGATCCATCGGTGCTTGCCTGCTGTCGATAAGGCATCACAACTGGGTACACGTCTCGTCAGTACCCCCATTCCCCACCAGGAGTGGGTAGAGGCCCTCTGCGCCGTACTTGCACCAGAGGCCGGTCGCGCCGTACTTGCACCGGACGCCCGCCGCGCCGTTCGCATGGGTCGCGCCATTCGCCTTGTCCGTGGCCCGCTCGATGCCGACGCACTGGTCGGTAGGCTCGACCGCCTCCTTGGCCTAGGTGTCCACCTGGGCGTAGTAGAGGAACATGGCCGTCGCATCCTCGACTTGGTGATCTCTGATAAAATAGCCAACTTGGAGCTCGAGATCGCGCTCCAGATGTACCGCGAGCGAGTCGACCGCTTGGACAAATGCCTGCACGAGTTCAGGCAAAGCCAAGAGCTACCGTAGGCAAGGGCTGCTGGTCATGGTCTCATGGACACGTTTTATTTTGTTGAGTCGTTTCGACATGGATAGCTATGTATTCACAACAATCATAATATTGCTCTGTTTATTGCTCTCTTTCAATGTGTGTACTCTGTTTTCCGTTCTTATATGTTATGTTTCAATGTGTGTATATGTTGGGGAACGTAGCATGCAATTTCAAAAAAATCCTACAATCACGCAAGATCTATCTAGGAGATGCATAAAAAGAAGATGGGGAGAGTGTGTCCACGTACCCTCGTACACTGAAAGCGGAAGCATTAGGTTAACGCGGTTGATGTAGTCGAACGTCTTCACGATCCAACCGATCCAAGTACCGAACGTACGGCATCTCTGTGTTCAGCACACCTTCAGCTCGATGACGTCCCTCGAACTCTTGATCCAGCAGAGGGCCGAGGGAGAGTTTCGTCATCATGACAGCATGGTGACGGTGATGGTGATGTGATCCGCGTAGGGCTTCGCCTAAGCAATACGATGCTATGACCGGAGGAGTAAACTGTGGAGGGGGGCACCGCACATGGCTAAGAGAACAATTGATGTGCTTTGGGGTGCCCCTGCCCCGTATATAAAGGAGGAGGGGAGGAGGCAGGCCACAAGGGGCATGCTAAGGAGAGGGGAGTCCTACTAGGACTCCAGTCCTAGTAGGATTTGACCCCCCTTTTTTCCTTCTACCAGAGGGGGAAAAGGGGAAGGAGAGGGAGTAGGAGAAGGAAAGGGGGTGGCGCCCCCTTTCCTAGTCCAATTCGGCCTCCTCCCTTGTGGGGGGTGCACCAGCCCCTTGTGGGCTAGTTAGCCTCCCTCCTATGGCCCATATGGCTCCATATCTTCCACCGGGGGGTTCCGGTAACCCCTCCGGTACTCCGATATGTACCCGATACACCCCGGAACCCTTCCGGTGTCCGAATACTACCTTCCAATATATCAATATTTAACTCTCGACCATTTTGATACTCCTCGTCATGTCCGTGATCTCATCAGGGACTCCTAACAAACTTCGGTCACCAAAAACACATAACTCATAATACAAATCGTCATCGAACGTTAAGCGTGCGGACCCTATGGGCTCGAGAACTACGTAGACATGACCGAGACACATCTCTAGTCAATAACCAATAGCAGAACCTGGATGCTCATATTGGTTCCTACATATTATACGAAGATCTTTATCGGTCAAACCGCAATAACAACATATGTTATTCCCTTTGTCATCGGTATGTTACTTGCCCGAGATTCGATCATCGGTATCATCATACCTAGTTCAATCTCATTACCGGAAAGTCTCTTTACTCGTTATGCAATACATCATCCTACAACTAACTCATTAGTCACATTGCTTGCAAGGCTTATAGTGATGTGCATTACCGAGAGGGCCCAGAGATACCTCTCCGATACTCGGAGTGACAAATCCTAATCTTGATCTATGCCAACCCAACAAACACCTTCGGAGACACCTGTAGAGCTTCTTTATAATCAGCTAGTTACATTCTGACATTGATAGCACACAAGGTCTTCCTCCGGTATGCGGGAGTTGCATAATCTCATAGTCAGAGGAATATGTATAAGTCATGAAGAAAGCAATAGCAATAAAACTTAACGATCATTATGCTAAGCTAATGGATGGGTCTTGTCCATCATATCATTCTCTAATGATGTGATCCCGTTCATCAAATGACAACACATGTCTATGGTTAGGAAACTTAACCATCTTTGATCACCGAGCTAGTAGTAGAGGCTTACTTGGGACACGATGTTTTGTATATGTATCGACACATAATCAAGTTTCCGGTTAATACAATTCCAGCATGAATAATAAACATTTATCATGATATAAGGAAATATAAATAACAACTTTATTATTGCCTCTAGGGCATATTTCCTTTAGTATATACGCTTTCCATTCTGTATATGTGGATGATAACGGCTAGATACAAATTAGTATACAAAATAGATAGAAAATGGAGTTCATAATATATGTATATATATTAATTGTTCATTAGTTCATCACATAATATATATAATATCATCACATATATGTGATGATACTTAACTACTAGGTACAGTGCATAAAATTGAAAACAAACAATACTAAAACTAATAATCCCTCCTGGGGGCAGTATTCCGGCAGCCCCTTGCCAGCAGCTCCCTGGTGCGCGACGTCTTCCCAGCGCGGAGGCAGTACTCCGCCTCCTCCACCTCGCAGCGCTTGATGTACCGATCTGCCTCTTGCTGGCGGATGAGCGCGAACGATCTTGCCATTTCGTTGGGCGCTCACCATAGCTCCTCGTCGGTGGCACGCTGGAGCTTATCGGCCCACCTCCATGCAGCGATGAGGTGCCTAGCGCCTTTGACCTTCCTCATGAAGTACCCGTCTTCGTACACCTCCTCCTCAGGAAGACGCGCCCGCCCCCAAAGCTCCACCGCCTCCTTTTTCCAGGTGGCATCATGGGTTTCACAGTCCACCTGGTACCTGGCTTCCTTCTCCGCCATCTCCTTCTTGAACGCCACTTGCCTGGCTTTCTCAGCTGGCGGTAGCGACTTCCACAGACAAAGATTGTACTGGCCCCAAAACTAATCCAAAGTTGGGGGGTCCGGCGCAACCTTGTTCGGCGGCTGTAGGGGTCCTCCTCGTCACTGCTCTTCGACTGAGCGTCCTAGGGGGGTGGCGACTCCTCGTCGACGCGTGGGCAGACCGGCGGCGCCATGACAGAGATTTGAGAGAGAGAGATAGAGAGGGCGAGCGAGGGGAGGATGTAGATGAGAATGCGGGCAAGACGACGTGAGCAAGGTAGTCTTTATTGGCGGCCGGAATCTAGATCGATGGGAACAGTACACACGCCGGTCGCCAGAATTTATGAGTATCGTGGTTTGAATGGCACACGATTCCCGCAGCAAAATTCGTGTGTGAACTTAATAGTTGACGGTTTGCAATATAGAACCGTGTTTGATTAATAACCCCGGCCACTCACCTTCCAAACCTCGAGGCACAAAATAGAGTGACAATCGTGTGGGCGCTGGTTGTCTTGCTAGATCTTTATAATTTCTTTTTTGAACACCAGATATTTACATCATCTGATGATTTTTTAACTTGCACACAAGCACTCAAAAATATGATTTTTCAAACCGTTATGGTTAGCCATTGCACGTAGATGTAGTTCAAATTTGAATTACGGTCATTAAATGGCTAGAAAATCACTTAAATGTTTTCAAAAGGTCATATGACCCCTAGAATTTTCCAATTTTTCACATGACAGTTGTATTAGTGCACGTTAAAGGTAGAAAAAAATTGAATGCCGTAAGAGGAAGCTATCTCCTATTCATCATCAAACATGCATTGTTCCCTCTCGGTGATACATCCATTTTGCATCATGTTTTTCTTGCTGTTATTTATAATGTTTTTATCCATAATAATGCTTTTTAGAGTAATTCTAATGCCTTTTCTCTAATAATTTGCAAGGAACTGAAAGTGCGTTATATCGACTAGAGTGGGGGGGGGGTGAATAGGCGGTTTTTATGAATTCTTCAGTGAGGAATTTGCAGGTGAGGAAATTCCTTAGCGAAGAACTACTAGCAGCGGAATAAGTACTCAAAAGTAAATATAACAGAACACAAGCATAGTCATCATGATGAAATGAAGACAAGCACAGAGTACAGAAAGCGTAAACACATGATAACACAGGATGAAGACAAACAGACTGAAGAAATTGAACTGAGGAAATTGAGAAAGTCTTCAGTCAAAGTCTTCAAACACAGATACGAACAACACTCAATACAGTTATGAGGAAATGAAAGAGTTGAGGAAATAGAACCAGTGAGCTTGGTGAAGACAATGATTTGGTAGACTAGTTCCAACTGCTGTCTCAGTTGTACATCTGGTTGGAGCGGCTAGGTATTTAAACCCGAGGACACACAGTCCTCACCGTATTCTCCTTGAGCTAAGGTCACACAGACCTCACCCAATCACTCGTGGTAAGTCTTCAGGCGACTTCCGAACCTTCACAAACTTGGTCACTCGGCGATCCACAACTCCTCTTGGATGCTCTAGACCATGACGCCTAACCGTCTGGAAGAAGCACAATCTTCAAAGGTAACAAGCGTCAGATCCACACAGGATCAATCTCTTCAGTGATGCTCAATCACTTTGGGTTTGTAGGTGTTTGGGTTTGGGTTTTCCTCACTTGATGATTTTCGCTCAAAGTCCTCGGAGGATGGGATGCTCTCAAATGACAAGTGTCAGTTTCTCTCGGAGCAGCCAACCAGCTAGTGGTTGTAGGGGGCGGCTATTTATAGCCTAGGGAGCAGCCCGACATGATAAGACATAAATGCCCTTCAATGATATGACCGTTAGGTGGGTAGATATTTTGGGACAGCTGGCGCATAGCACAACAATGGTCGGAAATTTGAGTATCAAATTCCTCAGGGCTACATGTTCCTCACTATGTAGGCAATCCGCACTGGCGAATTCCTAACTCCTCAGTCAGAACAAATTCCTCAAAGACCAGAAGAACTTCGTCTCTGTCACTGAAGAATATGACTGAATTGTATGAGATTTCCAATGGCTTCACTCGAAGGGATTGGTAGGTGTAGGATTTTGAGTTGAGCATCACATCGAAATTTTTCCTTAGTATTTCCTCGACCCCCTTTTGACAGTACGGTGTTTCCTATGACTCAAGAAAGAGAAAATGAAACTACGAAAACAAAAGTCTCCACGCTTCATGTTCCTCGAATGAATGCCAAGTCTTCAAAGGTCACACCAATTTCTTCACTTTCAAAGTCTTCAGTCAAAGAACTTCATTTTTAGGGGTCGACTTCTTCTGTAAATATAAAACTCCTCATAGACTTATAGACCTGTGTACACTCGTAAACACATTAGTCCCTTAACCTATAAGTCTTCAATACACCAAAATCACTAAGGGGCACTAAATGCACTTACAGGAACACACCAAGAGGGAGAATTCCGGCAGCTAGAAATCTGGACCTGGAAAAGCTATGTGAGGCCACCTATTATGCACAACTCCAAATGGGCTGAAACTTTACGGAGATTTTTTATGGATTATTTAAGAAATATTGGGGTCAATAAACACCAGAGAGGCCACCAGGTGGGCACAACCCACATGGGTGCGCCAGGCCGCCCTAACGCGCCTTGGTCGGTTGTGGCCTCGTCGGCCCACTTCCGGTGCCCATCTTTTTGGTATATAAGTGGTTTTGACCTAGAAAAAAATAAGAGGAGGACTTTCGGGACTAAGTGCCACCGCCTCGAGGCGGAACTTGGGCAGGAGCACTTTTGCCCTCCGGCGGAGCGATTCCACCGGGGGAACTTCCCTCCTGGAGGGGGAAATCATCGTCATCACAAACAACTCTCCCATCTCGGGGAGGGCAATCTCCATCAACATCTTCAACAACACCATCTCCTCTCAAACCATAGTTCATCTCTTTGTTACCGGAACTATAGATTGTTGCTAGGGGGTAAATAGTAGTGTTGATTACATCTTGTAGTTGATTACTATATGGTTTATTTGGTGGAAGATTATATGTTCAGATCCATTATGCATATTAATACCCCTCTAATCTTGAGCATGATTATTATTTGTGAGTAGTTACTTTTGTTCTTGAGGTCACGGGAGAAATCATGTTGCAAGTAATCATGTGAATTTGATATGTGCTCGATATTTTGATAGTATGTATGTTGTGATTCCCTTAGTGGTGTCATGTGAACATCGACTACATGACACTTCACCATATTTGGGCCTAGGGGAATGCATCATGGAGTAGTAAATAGATGGTGGGTTGTGAGAGTGACAGAAACTTGAACCCCAATTTATGCACTATTTCGTAATACTTTTCTCGTAGTTGTGGATGCTTGCGGGAGGGTTAATCATAACTAGGACGCTTGTTCAAGTAAGAACAGCACCTAAGCACCGATCCACGCAGATATCAAATTAACAAAGTAGAGAACACAAATCAAACCAACATGACGAAAGTGACTAGATGAAATTCCTGTGTACCCTCAAGAACGCTTTGGTTATTATAAGATACCGTTTTGGCTGTCCTTTGCCTCAAAAGTGTTGGGCTACCTTGCTGCATACTTGTCACTATTATCGTTACTTGCTCGTTACAAATTATCTTGCTATCAAACTACTCGCTACTTATAATTTCAGCACTTGCAGACATCACCTTACTGAAAACTACTTGTCATTTCCTTCTGCTCCTCGTTGGGTTCGACACTCTTACTTATCGAAAAGAGCTACAATTGATCCCCTATACTTGTGGGTCATCCAGGCTATTTTCTGGCACCGTTGCCGGGGAGTGAAGCGCCTTTGGTAAGTGGATTTTGGTAAGGAAACATTTATATAGTGTTTTGAAATTTATTGTCACTTGTTACTATGGAAACAATCTTTGAGGGGTATGTTCAGGGTATCTTTGCTACCTCTTGAGCATGCGTTGGTTTTCCCTTGAAGAGGAAAGGGTGATGCAGCAAAGTAGCGTAAGTATTTCCCTCAGTTTTTGAGAACCAAGGCATCAATCCGGTAGGAGATAACACGCAAGTCACCTAGTACCTGCACAAACAATCAAGAACCTCGCAACCAACGCGATAAACGGGTTGTCAATCCCTTCACGGTCACTTGCGAAAGTGAGATATGATAAAGATAGTAAGATAAATATTTTTGGTATTTTTGTTGTATAGATTGGAAAGTAAAGATTGCAAAATAGTAAATGAGATGCGATATAAAAAGAGATGCAATATAATAAGAAAGAGACCCGGGGGGCATAGGTTTCACTAGTGGCTTCTCTCATGATAGCATGTATTACGGTAGGTGAACAAATTACTGCCGAGCAATTGATAGAAGAGCGCATAGTTATGAGAATATCTAGGCAATGATTATGAACATAGGCATCACTCCGTGTAAGTAGAGCGAAACAATTCTGCATCTACTACTATTACTCCACACATCGACCGCTATCTAGCATGCATCTAGAGTATTAAGTTCATAAGAACAGAGTAACGCATTAGGCAAGATCACATGATGTAGAGGGACAAACTCAAGCAATATGATATAAACCCCATCTTTTTTTCCTCGATGGCAACAATACAATATGTGCCTTGCTGCCCCTACTGTCACTAGGAAAGGACACCGCAAGATTGAACCCAAAGCTAAGCACTTCTCCCATTGCAAGAAAGATCAATATAGTAGGCCAAACTAAACCGATAATTCGAAGAGACTTGCAAAGATATCAAATCATGCATATAAGAATTAAGAGAAGAACCAAATATTATTCAGAGATAAACTTGATCATAAATCCACAATTCATCGGATCTCGGCAAACACACCGCAAAAAGTATTACATCGAATAGATCTCCAAGAACATTGAGGAGAACTTTGTATTGGGAACCAAAGAGAGAGAATAAGCCATCTAGCTAATAACTATGGACCCGAAGGTCTGTGGTAAACTACTCACACATCATCGGAGAGGCTATGGTGTTGATGTAGAAGCCCTCCGTGATCAAATCCCCCTCCGGCACATCGCCGGAAAAGGCCCCAAGATGGGATCTCACGGGTACAGAAGGTTGCGGCAGTGGAAAAGTGGTTTCGTGGTTCCCCCTGATGTTTTTAGGGTATAAGAGTATATATAGGCGAAAGAAGTACATCGGTGGAGCTCCATGGGGGCCACGAGGGTGGGGGCGCGCCCTCCTATCTCGTGGACGCCTCACAGAGTTCCAGACTTCTACTCCAAGTCTCCTAGTTTGTGTTTGTTCCAAGAAAGATACTCGTGAAGGTTTCGTTCCGTTTGGATTCCGTTTGATATTCCTTTTCTACGAAACACTGAAATAGGCAAAAAAAAACAGAAACTGGCACTGGGCCTCCGGTTAATAGGTTAGTCCCAAAAATAATATAAAAGAGCATATTAAAGACCATTAAACATACAAAACAAATAATATAATAACATGGAACAATAAAAAATTATAGATACGTTGGAGACGTATCAAGCATCCCCAAGCTTAATTCTTGCTCGTCCTCGAGTAGGTAAATGATAAAAACAGAATTTTTGATGTGGAATGCTACCTAACATAATTTTCAATGTAATTTTCTTTATTGTGGCATGAATGTTCAGATCCGAAAGATTCAAGACAAAAGTTTAATATTGACATAAAGATAATAATACTTCAAGCATACTAACCAAGCAATTATGTCTCCTCAAAATAACATAGCCAAAGAAAGCTCATCCCTACAAAATCATATAGTTTGGCTATGCTTCATTTTCGTCACAGAAAATGCTCCAATCATGCACAACCCCGATGACAAGCCAAGAAATTGTTTCATACTTTAGCATTCTCAAACTTTTTCAACTTTCACGCAATATATGAGCGTGAGCCATGGACATAACACTATAGGTGGAATAGAATGGTGGTTGTGGAGAAGACAAAAAGGAGGAAGATAGTCTCACATCAACTAGGCGTATCAATGGGATATGGAGATTCCCATCAATAGATATCAATGTGAGTGAGTAGGAATTGCCATGCAACGGATGCACTAGAGCTATAAGTGTATGAAAGCTCAACAAAAGAAACCAAGTGGGTGTGCATTCAACTTGCTTGCTCACGAAGACCTAGGGCAATTTGAGGAAGCCCATCATTGGAATATACAAGCCAAGTTCTATAATGAAAAATTCCCACTAGTATATGAAAGTGACAACATAAGAGACTCTATATCATTAAGATCATGGTGCTACTTTCAAGCACAAGTGTGGAAAAGTGATAGTAACATTGCCCCTTCTCTCTTTTTCTCTCATTTTTTTGTTTGGGCCTTCTCCTTTTTTTATGGCCTCTTTTTTTATTTTTCGCCCGAAGTCTTATCCCGACTTGTGGGGGAATCATAGCCTCCATCATCCTTTCCTCACATGGGACAATGCTCTAATAATGAAGATCATCACACTTTTGTTTACTTACAACTCAAGAATTACAAGTCGATACTTAGAACAAAATATGACTCTATGTGAATGCCTCCGGCGGTGTACCGGGATGTGCAATAAATCAAGAGTGACATGTATGATTTTTTTGAATGGTGGTCATGCCACAAATACGATGTCAACTACATGATCATGCAAAGCAATATGACTATGATGGAGCGTGTCATAATAAACGGAACAGTGGAAATTTGCATGGCAATATATCTCGGAATGGCTATGAAAATGCCATAATAGGTAGGTATGGTGGCTGTTTTGAGGAAGGTAAATGATGGGTTTATGGTACCGGCGAAAGTTGCGCGGCACAAGAGAGGCTAGCAATGGTGGAAGGGTGAGAGTGTGTATAATCCATGGACTCAACAGTAGTCATAAAGAACTCACATACTTATTGCAAAAATCTAGAAGTTATCAAAACCAAGCACTACGCGCATGCTCCTAGGGGGATAGATTGGTAGGAAAAGACCATCGCTCGTCCCCCACCGCCACTCATAAGGAAGGCAATCAAAGAAACACCTCATGCTTCAAATTTGTCACACGACGGTTACCATACGTGCATGCTACTTGACTTGCAAACCTCAACACAAGTATTTCTCAATTTCACAATTACTCAACTAGCACGACTCTAATATCACCATCTTTATATCTCAAAACAATTATGAAGTATCAAAATTCTCATAATGCACTCTATATGAAAGTTTTTATAATACCCATCTTGAATGCCCATCATATTAGGACTAATTTTATAACCAAAGCAAATTACCATGATGTTCTAAAAGACTCTCAAAATAATATAAGTGAAGCATGAGAGATCGATAATTTCTATTAAATAAAACCACCACCGTGCTCTAAAAAGATATAAGCGAAGCGCTAGAGCAAAATTATCTAGCTCAAAAGATATAAGTGAAGCACACAGAGTATTCTAATAAATTCCGAATCATGTGCGTCTCTCCCAAAAGGTGTGTACAGCAAGGATGATTATGGTAAACCAAAAAGTAAAGACTCAAATCATACAAGACGCTCCAAGCAAAACAAATATCATGTGGTGAATAAAAATATAGCCTCAAGTAAAGTTACCGATAGACGAAGACGAAAGAGGGGATGCCTTTCAGGGCATCCCCAAGCTTAGGCTTTTGTTTGTACTTGAATTTTACCTTGGGGTGCCTTGGTCATCCCCAAGCTTAGGATCTTGCCACTCCTTGTTCCAAAATCCATGAAATATTTACCCCAAAACTTGAATACTTCACAACACAAAACTCAACAGAAAATCTCATGAGCTCCGTTAGTATAAGAAAGCAAACCATCGCTTTAGTGTACTGTAATTAAATAATTATTTATTTATATTGGTGTTAAACATACTGTATTCCAACTTCTCTATGGTTCATACCCCCCGATGCTACCCATAGATTCATCAAAATAAGCAAACAACACATGAAAAACAGAATCTGTCAAAACAGAACAGTCTGTAGCAATCTGGAGGTTTTGAATACTTCTCTTACTCCAATTTTTTTGGAAAATTAGGACCTCCTAAATAATTTGTATATTGATCTACTGCAGTTTTAATTGGTATTTTATCGCTCGCTGGTAAAAAATGAAAATTATTTTCGTGAGCGCATACTTTCTGTTTTTTTCAGCAAGCTCAAACAACAATCACCCAAGAAGATCCTAAAGGCTTTAATTGGCACAAACACTAATTAAAACATAAAAAACACAATCATAAAAGATGCTAGATAAATTATTTATTAACAGGAACAAAAAGTAAAGAACAAAAATAAAATTGGGCTGCCTCCCAACAAGCGCTATCGTTTAACGCCCCTAGCTAGGCATCGATAATTTTAATGACGCTCACATGAAAGATAGCAATTGAAACACAAAGAGAGCATCATGTAGTATATGAGAATCACATCTAAGTCTAACATACTTCCTATTAATAGGCATTTTATAAGAAAATAAATTATCAAGACAAGCTAGATCTAGCATATGACAGGAAGGAGAAAGAAACAATAGTTATCTCAACACAACGAGAGGTAATTTAGTGACACTAAAATTTCTACAACCATATTTTCTTCTCTCATAATAATTATATGTAGGATCATAATAAAATTCAATAATATAGCTATCACATAAAATATTTTTTCAACACGATCCACATGCATGCAAAGTTGACACTCTTCCAAAATAGTGGGAATAACATTAACTAAAGTCATGACCTCTCCAAACCCACCTTTATCAAAAATTTCATAAGATTGAACATTCTCCAAATATGTGGGATATAAAGTTGACACACTTCCAAACCCACTTTCAATAATATTGCAAACACTATTATCAATCTCATATTCATCATGGGGCTTAAATAAATTTTCAAGATCAAAAGAAGAATCACCCCAATCATGATCTTTGCAACAAATAGTAGTCATAGCGAAACTAGCACCCCCAAGCTTAGGGTTTTACATATTATTAGCACAATTGACGTTAATAGAATTTATAATAACATCATTGCAATCATGCTTTTTATTCAAAGATCTATCGTGAATCACTTCCTAAAGCACTTCATCACAATTTTCAGATTCACGAATTTCAAGCAAAACCTCATAAAGATAATCTAGTGCACTCAACTCACTAGCAATTGGTTCATCATAATTGGATCTTTTAAAAAGATTAGCAAGAGGATGAGGATCCATATAAATAGATTTTTAGCTAGCAAAGATGTAAGCAAATAAAAGGCACATGGTACACGAGTAAACAGAAGGACGAACGGAAGAGGGGCGAAGAAAAGGAAAATTTTGTGAAGTGGGGGATAGGAAAATGAGAGGCGAATGGCAAATAATGTAATGCGAGGGAGAAGAGTTTATGATGGGTACTTGGTATGTCTTGACGTGAGCATAGATCTCCCCGGCAACGGCGCCAGAAATCCTTCTTGCTACCTCTTGAGCATGCGTTGGTTTTCCCTTGAAGAGGAAAGGGTGATGCAGCAAAGTAGCGTAAGTATTTCCCTGAATTTTTGAGAACCAAGGTATCAATCCAGTAGGAGATAACACGCAAGTCACCTAGTACCTGCACAAACAATCAAGAACCTCACAACCAACGCGATAAAGGGGTTGTCAATCCCTTCACGGTCACTTGTGAAAGTGAGATCTGATAAAGATATTAAGATAAATATTTTTGGTATTTTTGTTGTATAGATTGGAAAGTAAAGATTACAAAACCGTAAATGAGATGCGATGTAAAAAGATATGCAATATAATAAGAAAGAGACCCGTGGGCCGTAGGTTTCACTAGTGGCTTCTCTCATGATATCATGTATTACGGTGGGTGAACAAATTACTGCCGAGCAATTGATAGAAGAGCGCATAGTTATGAGAATATCTAGGCAATGATTATGACTTTTGTTAAAAGATTGTTAAGTTTTTATGGATGACTTTTCAGTTTATGGGAAGTCTTTTGATGATTTTTTAAGCAATCTTGAGCGAGTTCTGTAGAGATGTGAACAAACAAATCTTGTCTTGAATTGGGAGAAGTGCCACTTTATGGTTAATGAAGGCATTGTCTTGGGTCATAAAATTTCTGAAACAGGTATTGAAGTGGACCAAGCTAAGGTTGATGCAATTGAGAAAATGCCATGTCCTAAGGACATCAAAGGTATTCGTAGTTTCCTAGGTCATGATGGTTTCTATAGGAGGTTTATTAAAGACTTCTCTAAAAATTCCAGGCCTCTCACTAGTCTTTTGCAAAAGGATGTTCCTTTTTTATGATGATTATTTAGAAGCCTTTGAAACACTCAAGAAAGCCTTAATATCTGCACCTATTGTTTAACCACCTGATTGGAACTTGCCTTTTGAAATTATGTGTGATGCTAGTGATTATGTTGTTGGTGTTGTTCTAGGACAAAGAGTTGATAAGAAATTGAATGTTATTCATTATGCTAGTAAAACTCTAGACAGTGCTCAAAGAAATTATGCTACTACTGAAAAAGAATTCTTAGCAGTGGTGTTTGCTTATGATAAGTTTAGACCTTATATTGTTTATTCCAAAGTAACTGTTCAAACAGATCATGCTGCTATTAAATATCTTATGGAAAAGAAATATGCTAAACCTAGAATTATTCATTGGGTTCTCTTGTTACAAGAATTTTATTTACATATCATTGATAGAAAAGGAGCTGAGAACGCCGTAGCTGATAACTTGTCTAGGCTTGAAAATGTGCTTGATGACCCACTTCCTATTGATGATAGTTTTCCTGATGAGCAGTTAGCTGCAATAAATGTTGCTAATGGTACTCTTTGGTATGCTGACTATGCTAATTACATTGTTGCTAAATATTTGCCACCTAGCTTCACATATCAACAAAAGAAAAAATTCTTCTATGATTTAAGACATTACTTTTGGGATGACCCATATCTTTATAAAGAAGGAGTAGATGGTATCATTAGACGTTGTGTACCTGAGCATGCACAGGGACAAATCCTACGGAAATGTTACTCCGAGGCTAATGGAGGGCATCATGCTGGAGATAGAACTGCTCACAAGGTATTGCAATCTGGATTTTATTGGCCTACTCTCTTCAAGGATGCCCGTAAGTTTTTCTCCTCTTGTGACGGATGTCAAAGAATAGGTAACATTGGTAAGCGTCAAGAAATGTCTATGAATTATTCACTTGCTGTTGAGCCTTTTGATGTTTGGGGATTTGATTACATGGGACCTTTTCCTTCCTCTAATGGGTATACACATATTTTGGTTGTAGTTGATTATGTTACTAAATGGGTAGAAGGTATTCCAACTAGTAGTGCTGATCACAACATGTCTATTAAAATGCTTAAGGAAGTTATTTTCCCAAGGTTTGGAGTCCCTAGATATTTAATGACCGATGGTGGTTCACACTTTATTCATGGTGCTTTCAGTAAAATTCTTGCCAAGTATGATGTTAACATAGAATTGCATCACCATATCATCCTCGGTCTAGTGGTCAAGTTGAACTTAGCAATAGAGAAATAAAGGTAATTTTGCAAAAGACTGTCAATAGGTCCAGGAAGAATTGGTCTAAGAAATTAGATGATGCACTTTGGGCTTATAGAACAGCTTATAAAAATCCTATGGGCATGTCTCCTTATAAAATGGTTTATGGAAAAGCTTGTCATTTACCTCTTGAGTTAGAACATAAAGCTTATTGGGCAGTTAAAGAACTCAATTATGATTTCAAACTTGCTGGTGAAAAGAGGTTATTTGATATTAGCTCCTTAGATGAATGGAGAACCCAAGCTTATGAGACTGCAAAGTTATTCAAAGAAAAGGTTAAAAGATGGCATGACAAAAGAATCCAAAAACGCGAGTTTAAAGTAGGAGAATATGATCTTTTGTACACCTCTTGTTTTAGATTTTTTGCAGGAAAGCTCCTCTCGAAATGGGAAGGCCCCTATGTCATCGAGGAGGTTTACCGATACGGAGCCATCAAAATAAATAATTTTGAAGGCACTAACCTGAAAGTTGTCAATGGGCAACGAATAAAGCATTATATCTCAGGTACGCCTATTAATGTTGAAAGTAATATTATCCAAACTTTGACACCCGAAGAACACATAAAAGAGTCCTTCCGGAACACTCCAGAATCGTGAAAATAAGGAGGTACATGATACGGTAAGCAAACGGACTCCGAAAAATCTAAAAAAAAATATTTTTATCAGTTTTGGAATATTTTAGAATTTTGGAAATAAAGAAAGTCCCAGGAAGCGTCCCCTAGTGGGCGCAAGACACCAGGACGCGCTAGGCTTGCGTGGCGCGCCCAGGTGGGTTGTGCCCACCTGGGACACCTCCAGTACTCCGTTTCTCTTCCATATACTTGTCCTGTAATAAAGAAAAATCTATATATACTTCCCGAACCTGTTGATCACCGTATCACGGAGAAATCCTCTCTTCTATTTTTCCTTGTTGTTTTCTGCCAGACTCCATCTACCATGGCTTCTTCAAGCTCCTCCAGGGACAAGATCTCTCCTTCATCACCACCATCATCTCCTTCACCACCAAAAGGAGAATTGAGTATCGGGTATGGGCACTCCCCTTGGCTTCCGCCAAGCTTGAGGGAGGTGCCCCGGTATCGTATCATCCCACCATATTTTTGCTTTTATTTATCTTAGTTCAATCTTGTGCTTTTAGATGAAATAAACTTTAGTTCGATCCTTTCTTATTTGAAAGTTTTCTTAGTGATCTATCATAGTAATCGTATGCAAGTTATGTAATAAAGTTAGTTTTAGTTTTTGCTCTCTTTACTTTCATGTTGCAAATAAAGTAAAGAAATAAAGTAAGAAAAAGAGAAAGGAAATAAATGAAGAAAATAAATAAATAATGAAAACATTATATACTAATCTTATGGTAGGTGATGGCACCACATAAGGAAAAGTATAGGTAGAAAATTTTATTAGAGATTGACAAACATAGCATTAGTCAATGATGCAACTCATGAAGGAATTAATAAGGGAAGAGAAGATTCACATTTAGATATACTATCCTAGAAATCTTTTGTGATTGTGAGCACTTATCAAAATATTATATGCCAAAAATTTTGACGTTGGACAAGGAGGACAACTTAATGGTTTATGTTTGTTTATATTCACATAGAAGTCATATCGTCATAGATCCTTTAACATGTGATGCTTGCCCCCTATCTTTGCTAGCAAAAAATTTTGTACTAAGTAGAGATACTACTTGTGCATCCAAAAACCCTTAAACCCAAAATTTTTCAAGTGTCCACCATACCTACCTATGGATTGAGCAAGATCCCTCAAGTAAGTTGTCATCGGTGCAAAAAGGCAATAAAAATTGCTTCTAAATATGTGAGATCATCTAGTGTAAGAGAAAATTGAGCGTTGTACGAACTTGGATGACAAAGAATAAAAGCGTCAAACTGCATAATAAAGTTGTCATCTTAAGGGGAATACAACGTGACGTTCTCTTGCACTAAGGGATTGAGCATGCAGACAAATAAGCGCATGGCAACCTCTGCTTCCCTCTGCGAAGGGCCTATCTTTTACTTCTATGCAAAGAGTCAAAGTTTTTTTCTCTATTCCTTTTATTTTCTCTTTTGGCAAGCATCATGTTGTGAGGAAAGATCTAGGCACATATGTCCAGTTGAATATAGATGGCTTGAGTTATTATTATTGACATCACCCTTGAGGTGAGTATGTTGGGAGGCAAAACTATAAGCCCCTATCTTTCTATGTGTCCGGTTGAAACGTTTTGCTCATGGGTACAAGGTGAGTGTTAGCAATCATAGAAGACTATATGATGGTTGAGTATGTGGACTTGCCTAAAGGCTCCGACACGCGACTCTTCCTAAAAAGATGATGAATTATAGTTGCAAAATTGACTGAGAACATAGTTTGTGGGTTTCTAATAGAGTTTTTGCTTTATACTTCGATTGTGTGATGAACTATTACTTATTCATGAGAAGTATATGATAAAAGTTCTATGATAGAAGTCCTATGTTTAATTTTGTTGCTGCTATAATAATCAACATGATGCTTCTATGTCTATATTTTGTTTTTATCGACACCTCTCTCTCAAAGCATGTGGACATGTTTTTTGATTTCGGTTTTCGCTTGAGGACAAGCGAGGTCTAAGCTTGGAGGAATGGATACGTCCATTTTGCATCATGTTTTATTACTGTTATTTATAATGTTTTTATCCATAATAATGTTTTTTGGAGTAATTCTAATGCCTTTTCTCTCATAATTTGCAAGGAACACACCAAGAGGGAGAATTCCGGCAGCTGGAAATCTGGACCGGGAAAAGCTATGTCAGGCCACCTATTTTGCACAACTCCAAATGGGCTGAAACTTTACAGAGATTTTTCATGGAATATTGAAGAAATATTGGAGTCAATAAACACCGGAGGGGGGCCACCAGGTGGGTACAACCCACATGGGTGCGCCAGCCCCCCCGACGCGCCCTGGTGGGTTGTGGCCTCCTCGGCCCACCTTCGGTGCCCATCTTTTGCTATATAAGTGGTTTTGACCTAGAAAAAAAATAATAGGAGGACTTTCGGGACGAAGCGTCGCTGCCTCGAGGCGAAACTTGGGCAGGAGCACTTTTCCCTCCGGCGGAGCGATTCCGCCGGGGGAACTTCCCTCCCGGACGGGGAAATCATCGTCATCGTCATCACCAACAACTCTCCCATCTTGGGGAGGGCAATCTCCATCCACATCTTCAACAACACCATCTCCTCTCAAACCCTAGTTCATCTCTTGTATTCAATCTTGTTACCAGAACTATAGATTGTTGCTAGGGGGTGACTAGTAGTGTTGATTACATCTTGTAGTTGATTACTATATGGTTTATTTGGTGGAATATTATATGTTCAGATCCATTATGCATATTAATACCCCTCTGATCTTGAGCATGATTATTATTTGTGAGTAGTTACTTTTGTTCTTGAGGTCACGGGAGAAATCATGTTGCAAGTAATCATGTGAATTTGATATGTGTTCGATATTTTGATAGTATGTACGTTGTGATTCCCTTAGTGGTGTCGTGTGGAAGTCAACTACATGACACTTCACCATATTTGGGCCTAAGGGAATGCATTGTGGAGTATTAAATAGATGGTGGGTTGCGAGAGTGACAGAAACTTGAACCCCAGTTTATGCACTATTTCGTAAGGGACCGATTGGATCCTAGAGTTTAATGCTATGGTTAGAATTTATTCTTAATACTTTTCTCGTAGTTGTGGATTCTTGCGGGAGAGTTAATCATAACTAGGAGGTTTGTTCAAGTAAGAACAACACCTAAGCACCGATCCACCCATATATCAAATTATCAAAGTAGCGAACACAAATCAAACCAACATGACGAAAGTGACTAGATGAAATTCATGTGTACCCTCACGAATGCTTTGCTTATTATAAGATACCCTTTTGGCTGTCCTTTGCCTCAAAAGGGTTGGGCTACCTTGCTGCATACTTGTCACTATTATCGTTACTTGCTCATTACAAATTGTCTTGCTATCAAACTACTCGCTACTTATAATTTCAGCACTTGCAGACATCACCTTACTGAAAACTACTTGTCATTTCCTTCTGCTCCTCGTTGGTTTCGACACTCCTACTTATCGAAAAGAGCTACAATTGATCCCCTATACTAGGTCATCACTCGGAACCATGAGCCTTCTAGTGAGTTGCATCGCTTTGTGAGGGTTGTGTGTCCAAACTTTCGTTAAACAGGCCAATTTTTTTACCACATTATCTTTGTGGCATGATATTACATCAAGCAAGGTTTCATGTTTTTCTGATCATTTTTAATTTTTTGGAATTAAAATGCCATGGCACTCCATGCATGTGTCCATGCGATGAGACCAATATGTTTGAAAATTCCTTCTAATTTATTGCACATGGAATTCTCCAATTTAAGTGTCTTTAAAAGGTCAAATGACCCCTAGAATTCTCCAATTTTTCACATGACAGTTGTATTAGTGCATGTTAAACGTAGAAAAATTTGAAGGCCGTAAGAGGAAGCTATCTCTCGTTTGTCATCAAAAATGCATTGTTCCCTCTTGGAACCGTGAGCCTTCTAGTGAGTTGCTCTGGTTTGTGAGGGGTGTGTGTCCAAACTTTCATCAAACATGCCAATTTTTTTACCACATCATCTTGCGGCATGACATTACATCAAGCAAGGTTTCATGTTTTTCTGATCATTTTTTATTTTTTTGGAATTTAAATGCCATGGCACTCCATGCATGTGTCCATGCCATGAGACCAATATGTTTGAAAATTCCTTCTAATTTACTGCACATGTAATTAACTTGCACACAAGTACACAAATATGATTTTTCAAACCGTTATGGCTAGCTGTTGCATGAAGATGTAGTTCAAATTTGAATTACGGTCATTAAGTGGCTAGAAAATCAGTTAAATGTCTTTAAAAGTTCAAATGACCCCTAGAATTCTCCAATTTTTCACATGACAGTTTTATTAGTGCACCTTAAACGTAGAAAAAAATTGAAGGCCGTAAGAGGAAGCTATCTCCCATTCGTCATCAAACATGCATTGTTCCCTCTCGGAACCACGGGCCTTCTAGTGAGTTGCTCCGGTTTGTGAGGGGTGTGTGTCCAAACTTTCGTCAAACAAGCCAATTTGTTCACCACGTCATCTTGGTGGCATGACATTACATCAAGCAAGGTTTCATGTTTTTCTGATCATTTTTTAATTTTTTGGAATTAAAATGCCATGGCACTCCATCCATGTGTCCATGTTGTTAGACCAATATGTTGATATATTCTTTTATTGGAGTAGTACTTACACTGCTACTTGAAGTGTCATATATCTCTGTTGCTGTTGTTGCTTCCTTCTGTTAACATGTTATGCAACTCTTGACTCTGTTGCACGGCAATTGAGGACATTGGAAGATGGAACATACTGAAAAAATCACTCTCAATAATATTGAGTGCTAAGGCAATAATGATGTTGTCATTTTTGGCATATGAGTGTAGCTATGGAAATTTGTTTTCCAAAGTGTCCGCTTGCCATACATCTTTCCATAAAAGGACAGATTTGCCAGCTGCAGGTTTACAGATTGTCATTTCTTTGAAATCTTCCACCAAAAGGACCCAACTTTGGTTGGATAAGAAGGTACAGACCCGTCAGAATAATATGCATCCCATATCATTTCTACCCATGATATATCCTGTTTGTTAAAGAATTTGTACATGAATTTAACTAACAGAGTTCTGTTTTGCTTTCTCAGATCTAGGACTCCTAGTCCACCAGATTTCTTTGGGACGCATATAGTCTCCCAATTGACCAGACATTTACCCTGTTTATTTATTTCAGTACCATACCGTAGAAAGCTTCTTCTAGACTTTTAAAAATGATCTAAAATAGTGAATGGAACTCTGATAGAGCACATGGCAAAAATAGGTAGTGCTGTGATACGTCTCTAATGTATCTATAATTTTTTATTGTTCCATGCTATATTATATTCTGTTTTGGACATTATTGGGCTTTATTATACACTTTTATATTATTGTTGGGACTAATCTATTAACCGGAGGCCCAGCCTAGAATTGCTGTTTTTTTTGCCTATTTTAGGGTTTCGCAGAAAAAGAATATCAAACGGAGTCCAAACGGAATGAAACCATCGGGAACGTGATTTTCGGAACGAACGTGATCCATAGGACATGGACCCTACGTCAAGACATCAACCAGGAGGCCACAAGGTAGGGGGGCGCACCTACCCCCCAGGCGAGCCCTCCACCCTCATGGGGCCCCTGTTGCTCCACCGACGTACTCCTTCCTCCTATATATACCTACGTACCCCCAAACTACCACATACGGAGCCAAAACCCTAATTCCACCGCCATAATTTTTTGTATCCACGAGATCCCATCTTGGGGCCTTTTCTGGAGCTCCGCCGGAGGGGGCATCGATCACGGAGGGCTTCTACATCAACACCATAGCCCCTCCGATGAAGTGTGAGTAGTTTACTTCAGACCTACGGGTCCATAGTTAGTAGCTAGATGGTTTCTTCTCTCTTTTTGGATCTCAATACAAAGTTCTCCCCCTCTCTTGTGGAGATCTATTCAATGTAATCTTCTTTTGCGGTGTGTTTGTTGAGAGCGATGAATTGTGGGTTTATGATCAAGTTTATCTATGAACAATATTTGAATCTTCTCTGAATTCTTTTATGTATGATTGGTTATCTTTGCAAGTCTCTTCGAATTATCAGTTTGATTTGACCTACTAGATTGATCTTTCTTGCAATGGGAGAAGTGCTTAGCTTTGGGTTCAATCTTGCAGTGTCCTTTCCCAGTGACAGTAGGGGCAGCAAGGCACATATTGTATTGTTGCCATCGAGGATAACAAGATGGGGTTTATATCATATTGCATGAGTTTATCCCTCTACATCATGTCATCTTGCTTAAAGCGTTACTCCGTTCTCTTGAACTCAATACTCTAGATGCATGCTGGATAGCGATCGACGTGTGGAGTAATAGTAGTAGATGTAGGCAGGAGTCGGTCTACTTGTCTCGGACGTGATGCCTATATACATGATCATACCTAGATATTCTCATAATTATGCTCAATTCTGTCAATTGCTCAATAGTAATTTGTTTACCCACCGTGAATACTTATGCTCTTAAGAGAAGCCTGATACGTCTCCAATGTATCTATAATTTTTGATTGCTCCATGCTATATTATCTACTGTTTTGGACATTATTGGGCTTTATAATCCACTTTTATATTATTTTTGGGACTAACCTATTAACCGGAGGCCCAGCCCAGAATTACTGTTTTTTTGCCTATTTTAGGGTTTCGAAGAAAAGGAATATCAAACGAAGTCCTAACGGAATGAAAGCTTCGGGAACGTGATCTTCTCACCGAATACAACTCAGGAGACTTGGACCCTACGTCAAGCCAATCAACAGGAGGCCACGAGGTAGGAGGGCGCGCCTGCCCCCCCAGGCGCGCCCTCGACCCTCGTGGGCCCCCTGTTGCTCCACCGACGTACTTCTTCCTCCTATATATACCCACATACCCCCAAACGATCATATACGGAGCCAAAACCCTAATTCCACCGTCGTAACTTTCTGCATACACGAGATCCCATCTTGGGGCCTGTTCCAGAGCTCCACCGAAGGGGGCATCGATCACGGAGGGCTTCTACATCAACACCATAGCCTCTCCGATGAAGGGTGAGTAGTTTACTTCAGACCTACGGGTCCATAGTTAGTAGCTAGATGGCTTCTTCTCTCTTTTTGGATCTCAATACAATGTTCTCCCCCTCTCTTGTGGAGATCTATTTGATGTAATCTTCTTTTTGCGGTGTGTTTGTTGAGACCGATGAATTGTGGATTTATGATCAAGTCTATCTATGAATAATATTTGAATCTTCTCTGAATTCTTTAATGTATGATTGGTTATCTTTGCAAGTCTCTTCGAATTATCAGTTTGGTTTGGCCTACTAGATTGATCTTTCTTGCAATGGGAGAAGTGCTTAGCTTTGGGTTCAATCTCGCGGTGTCCTTTCCCGGTGACAGTAAGGGCAGCAAGGCACGTATTGTATTGTTGCCATCGAGGATAACAAGATGGGGTTTTCTTCATATTGCATGAGTCTATCCCTCTACATCATGTCATCTTGCTTAAGGCGTTACTCTGTTTTTAACTTAATACTCTAGATGCATGCTGGATAGCGGTCGATGAGTGGAGTAATAGTAGTAGATGCAGGCAGGAGTCGGTCTACTTGTCTCAGACGTGATGCCTATATACATGATCATACCTAGATATTCTCATAACTATGCTCAATTTTGTCAATTGCTCAACAGTAATTTGTTCACCCACCGTAGAATACTTATGCTCTCGAGAGAAGCCACTAGTG
This sequence comes from Triticum aestivum, assembly GCF_018294505.1. Classification (NCBI taxonomy): domain Eukaryota; kingdom Viridiplantae; phylum Streptophyta; class Magnoliopsida; order Poales; family Poaceae; genus Triticum; species Triticum aestivum. The sequence goes on from NC_057809.1 coordinate 427,856,452, forward strand.
AAACCTATGGCCCCCGGGTCTATCTTTATCATATTAATCTCCTACTACTTAGTTATTTACTTTGCCTTTATTTTACTTTGCATCTTTATCATAAACATACCAAAAATATTATCTTATCATATCTATCAGATCCCACTCTCGTAAGTGGCCCTATAGGGATTGACAACCCCTACTTGTGTTGGTTGCGAGGATTTATTTGTTTTGTGCAGGTACGAGGGACTTGCGCGTAGCCTCCTACTGGATTGATACCTTGGTTCTCAAAAACTGAGGGAAATACTTATGCTACTTTGCTGCATCATCCCTTCCTCTTCGGGGAAAACCAACGCAGTGCTAAAAGAGGTAGCAAGAAAGATTTCTGGCACCGTTGCCGGGGAGGTCTACGCAAAAAGTCAACATACCAAGTACCCATCACATACCCTTATCTCCCGCATTACATTATTTGCCATTTGCCTCTCGTTTTCCTCTCCCCCCAATTCACCCTTGCCGTTTTATTCGCCCTCTCTCTATCCTCCCTCTCTTTCTCTATTTGCCCTTTTTGTCCGCTTGCTTTTTGTTTGCTTGTGTGTTAGTTTGCTTGCTTGTCGTTATGGCTAGTCCCTTATCTTCTCCATTGTCTCCTGAGAATGAAATTCTAAATTTGAAGCAAAGGGAGGGTGAAAATCTAAAAGATGCTTGGTACAGAATTTGCCATGCTCAAAATAAATCTGCTAGGAAGCAATCTATCACCATTCTCCTTCGCATTTTTTATGTAGGCATTACTCCTTGGCACCGTTATGTTCTTGATACTATTACCGGAGGGAATTTTTTGGGTAGCCATACTTTTGATTCTTATAATGCTATGTTAGATTCATTTGCCCCCCCTCTTTTGGTTAATGGAACTATATTAGCTTTGGAGCATGTAATGCAAAGGCTTGAAATTATTGAAAATAAGGTCGCTACCGTAGAGTTAACTGAAAATTTGGATAAAAAGATCCACAGCCGAATCTCTCAATATGGATATAAAGTAGGAGTTACTTTGAAAGATATTAAAGAAAAGGAACCCATAGTAAATGAGAAAATAAATCACGATTCCGTTAGGATCGATAAACTTGAGAATATTATTACCAATTTGGGAACCAATTTTTCTTCCGTAAAGAATACTCCAAGTTACTCCACTAAAGTTGCCAAGCTTATGTATGTTCCTAAAAATAAGGGTGAATCATCTAGTAAGGAAAATGCGGATCTTAAATCTATAAGTGTTCATCCCAATCTTTTTGCTATCATTAAAGAACCATTTGTTACAAATGAATTTTTCGATCTTGTGCCTAAAAGTTTGATAATTAATAAAAATAAAGAAACTCCTAAAGATGGTAGATGCCTCATTGAAGAATTGCCTACCAAAGATGGCAATACCTAGATCTATTCTTGCTTGTTATGCCTAGCTATGGGCGTTAAACGATAGCGCTTGTTGGGAGGCAACCCAATTTTATTTTTATTCCTTGCTTTTTTCTCCTGCTTAGTAATAAATAAATTATTTAGCCTATGTTTTGGTTGTGTTTTTTGTGCTTAATTAGTGTTTGTGCCAAGTAGAACCGTTGGGAAGACTTGGGGAAAGTCTTGTTGAACTTGCTGTAAAAAAACAGAAACTTTAGCGCTCACGAGAACTGCTATCATTTTTATTTGGAAAGTTCTATTTAGTTAATTCTTTTTGAATATTATTAATAGATAAATTCCTCACGTCCAGAAATTTATTTTAGAATTTTTGGGGTTCCATATCTTGCTCTAGCTACAGATTACTACAGACTGTTCTGTTTTTGACAGATTCTGTTTTGCGTGTGTTGTTTGCTTATTTTGATGAATCTATGGCTAGTAAATTAGTTTATAAACCATAGAGAAGTTGGAATACAGTAGGTATAACACCCATATAAATAAAGAATGAGTTAATTACAGTACCTTTAAGTGGTCTTTTTTTTTTCTTTCGCTAACGGAGCTCACGAGATTTTCTACTTTAAGTTTTGTGTTGTGAAGTTTTCAAGTTTTGGGTAAAGATTTGATGGAATGGAACAAGGAGTGGCAAGATCCTAAGCTTGGGGATTCCCATGGAACCCCCAAGATAATCTAAGTACACCTAATAGCCAAATCTTGGGGATGCCCCGGATGGCATCCCCTCTTCCGTCTACTTCTACCAGTAACTTTACTTGGAGCTATATTTTTATTTACCACATGATATGTGTTTTGCTTGGAGCGTCTTGTATGATTTGAGTCTTTGATTATTATTTTACCACAATAATCCTTGCTATACACACCTTTTGAGAGAGCCATACATGATTTGGAATTTGTTAGAATACTCTATGTGCTTCGCTTATATCTTTTGAGTTATATAATTTTGCTCTAGTGCTTCACTTATATCTTTTAGAGCACGGTGGTGGATTTGTTTCATAGAAACTATTGATCTCTCATGCTTCAATTAGATTATTTTGAGAGTCTTAAATAGCATGGTAATTTTCTTAAAATCCTAATATGCTTGGTATGCAAGATTAATAATAAAAATTCTCTTATAAGTGTGTCGAATACTATGATAAGTTTGATACTTGATAATTGTTTTGAGACATGGAGTTGGTGATATTAAAGTCATGCTAGTTGAGTAGTTGTGAATTTGAGAAATACTTGTGTTGAAGCTTGTGATTCTCGTAGCACGCACGTATGGTGAATCATTATGTGATGAATTCGGAGCATGATTTATTTATTGATTGTCTTCCTTATGAGTGGCGGTCGGGGACGAGCGATGGTCTTTTCCTACCAATCTATCCCCCTAGGAGCATGCACGTAATACTTTGCTTTGATAACTTGTAGATTTTTGCAATAAGTATATGAGTTATTTATGACTAATGTTGAGTCCATGGATTATACGCACTCTCACCCTTCCACCTTTGCTAGCCTCTCTAATACCGCGCACCTTTCGCCGGTATCATACACCCACCATATACCTTCCTCAAAACAGCCACCATACCTACCTATTATGGCATTTCCATAGCCATTCCGAGATATATTGCCATGCAACTTTCCACCGTTCCGTTTATGACACACTCCATCATTGTCATATTGCTTAGCATGATCATGTAGTTGACATAGTATTCGTGGCAAAGCCACCGTTCATAATTCTTTCATACATGTCACTCATGCATCATTGCATATCCCGGTACACCGCCGGAGGCATTCATATAGAGTCATATCTTGTTCTAAGTATCAAGTTGTAATTATTGAGTTGTAAGAAAAAATAAAAGTGTGATGAACATCATTATTAGAGCATTGTCCCAAGTGAGGAAAGGATGATGGAGACTATGATTCCCCCCACAAGTCGGGATGAGACTCCGCACGAAAAATAAAAAGAAAGAAAGAAAAGAGGCCATAAAAAAGAAGAGAAAAGGCCCAAATAAAAAAAAAAAAAATGAGAGAAAAAGAGAGAAGGGACAATGTTACTATCCTTTTACCACACTTGTGCTTCAAAGTAGGACCACGATCTTCATAGTAAAGAGTCTCTCATGTTATCACTTTCATATACTAGTGGGAATTTTTCATTATAGAACTTGGCTTGTATATTCCAATGACGGGCTTCCTCAAAATTTCCCTAGGCCTTCATGAGCAAGCAAGTTGGATGCACACCCACTTAGTTTCTTTTTGAGCTTTCATATACTTATAGCTCTAGTGCATCCGTTGCATGGCAATCCCTACTCACTCACATTGATATCTATTGATGGGCATCTCCATAGCCCGTTGATACGCCTAGTTGATGTGAGACTATCTTCCCCTTTTTGTCTTCTCCACAACCACCACTCTATTCCACCTATAGTGCTATATCCATGGCTCACGCTCATGTATTGCGTGAAGATTGAAAAAGGTTTGAGAATGTCAAAAGTATGAAACAATTCCTTGGCTTGTCATCGGGGTTGTGCATGATTTAAATATTTTGTGTGGTGAAGATAGAGCATAGCCAGACTATATGATTTTGTAGGGATAACTTTCTTTAGCCATGTTATTTTGAGAAAACATAATTGCTTAGTTAGTATGCTTGAAGTATTATTATTTTCTATGTCAATATGAACTTTTGTCTTGAATCTTTCGGATCTGAATATTCATACCACAATTAAGAAGAATTACATTAAAATTATGCCAAGTAGAACTCCGCATCAAAAATTTCGTTTTTATCATTTACCTACTCGAGGACGAGCAGGAATTAAGCTTGGGGATGCTTGATACGTCTCCAATGTATCTATAATTTTTGATTGCTCCATGCTATATCATCTACTGTTTTGGACATTATTGGGCTTTATTATCCACTTTTATATTAATTTTGGGACTAACCTATTAACCGGAGGCCCAACCCAGAATTGTTGTTTTTTGCCTGTTTTAGGGTTTCGAAGAAAAGGAATATCAAACGGAGTCCAAACGGAATGAAACCTTCGGGAACGTGATTTTCTCACTGAATACAACTCAGGAGACTTGGACCCTACGTCAAGCCAATCAACAGGAGGCCACGAGGTAGGGGGGCGCGCCTGCCCCCCCCCCCCCAAGTGCGCCCTCCACCCTCGTGGGCCCCCTGTTGCTCCACCGACGTACTTCTTCCTCCTATATATACCCACGTACCCCCAAACGATCAAATACGGAGCCAAAACCCTAATTCCACCGCCGTAACTTTCTGTATCCACGAGATCCCATCTTTGGTCCTGTTCCGGAGCTCCGCCGGAGGGGGCATCGATCATGAAGGGCTTCTACATCAACACCATAGCCTCTCCGATGAAGTGTGAGTAGTTTACTTCAGACCTACGGGTCCACAGTTAGTAGCTAGATGGCTTCTTCTCTCTTTTTGGATCTCAATGCAATGTTCTCCCCCTCTCTTGTGGAGATCTATTCGATATAATCTTCTTTTTGCTGTGTGTTTGTTGAGATCGATGAATTGTGGGTTTATGATCAAGTCTATCTATGAATAATATTTGAATCTTCTCTCAATTCTTTTATGTATGATTGGTTATCTTTGCAAGTCTCTTCGAATTATCAGTTTGGTTTGGCCTACTAGATTGATCTTTCTTACAATGGGAGAAGTGCTTAGCTTTGGGTTCAACCTTGCGGTGTCCTTTCTCGGTGACAGTAAGGGCAACAAGGCACGTATTGTATTGTTGCCATCGAGGATAACAAGATGGGGTTTTCTTCATATTGTATGAGTCTATCCCTCTACATCATGTCATCTTGCTTAAGGCGTTACTCTGTTTTTTAACTTAATACTCTAGATGCATGCTGGATAGCGGTCGATGAGTGGAGTAATAGTAGTAGATGCAGGCAGGAGTCGGTCTACTTGTCTCAGACGTGATGCCCATATACATGATCATACCTAGATATTCTCATAACTATGCTCAATTTTGTCAATTGCTCAAGAGTAATTTGTTCACCCACCGTAGAATACTTATGCTCTCGAGAGAAGCCACTAGTGAAACCTATGGCCCCCGGGTCTATCTTTATCATATTAATCTCCTACTACTTAGTTATTTACTTTGATATTTACTTTGCCTTTATTTTACTTTGCATCTTTATCATAAAAATACCAAAAATATTATCTTATCATATCTATCAGATCTCGCTCTCGTAAGTGGCCCTATAGGGATTGACAACCCCTATTTGCGTTGGTTGTGAGGATTTATTTGTTTTGTGCAGGTACGAAGGACTTACGCGTAGCCTCCTACTGGATTGATACCTTGGTTCTAAAAAACTGAGGGAAATACTTACGCTACTTTGCTGCATCATCCCTTCCTCTTCGGGGAAAACCAACGCAATGCTAAAAGAGGTAGGAAAGCTACTAGTGAAACCTATGGCCCCCGGGTCTATATTCCATCATATTAATCTTCCAATACTTAGTTATTTCCTTTGCCATTTATTTTACTTTGCATCTTTATCATAAAAATACCAAAAATATTATCTTATCATATCTATCAGATCTCACTCTCGTAAGTGACCGTGTAGGGATTGACAACCCCTTATCGCGTTGGTTGCGAGGATTTATTTGTTTGTGTAGGTGCGAGGGACTCGTGCGTGGCCTCCTACTAGATTGATACCTTGGTTCTCAAAAACTAAGGGAAATACTTATGCTACTTTGCTGCATCACCCTTTCCTCTTCAAGGGAAAACCAACGCAAGTGCTCAAGAGGTAGCATGCTGCAACAATTGCTTTCAAATGCACCGATCTCCTAGAGTATGACATCATACCAGCTATGCCAGACAATCTTTTGTCAAGTCTTGATACCATAGGCATGAGGTCATCTACTTTTGGTCTGGTGGATCCCATTGGTAAACCTAGATATGTAAAAGGACATGTTTTATTTTTTGCATCCTATGATATTTGCCAAATCATATGCCTGAGCGTCACTGATATTGATGGGGACAATTGATGATTTACTATAGTTTACCTTGAGACCAGTGAAACATGAGAATATATCAAGAATATCTCTCAGTTTCATCAATTGATTTGGGTCAGCTGGCATAATTATTAGAGTATCATCAGCATATTGTATAATGGGGTATCTTTTGGCTCCTGGATATTCAACATGAAGTTTTAGCTCTCGTTGCTGCCATGCTAAGTTCACTAGGATCTGAAGGAGTTCTGCTACCATGACATATAGTAGTGGGGAGTATGGGTCACCTTGCCTAATTCCTCTTCTACACTTAATCATTTTTCTCAGTACCCCATTCCAAATCACAGATGATGTGGCAGTGGTTAGTAGAATTTTGGTCCATCTAATCCATTTATCACAAAACCCAAGGTGCTTCATCATGAAGTATATGGCATCATGATCCACTTTGTCAAAAGCCTTTTCAAAATCTATTTTGAAAATGATGGCTTGGTTTTTAGATTTATGACACATGTGAATGTATTCAAAACTCCATGCCAAGCAGTCCTGGATACTTCTTCCTTTAATAAATCCATATTGATTCTTACTGATAACAGATAAGATGATCTGTTGAGCTCTGTTGGCAAGTAGCTTATTGATAGTTTTAACAGGCATGCTGACCAATGATATAGGTCTGAAATCATTGGGTGTCTCTGGGTTATCATTTTTTGGAATAAGAGTGTTAAAAGCAGAGCTGATGGGCCCAAGATTAATTTTCTCTCCATGGAAATCACCAATCAGATTATAGAAGCAATCCTTGATGATGTTCCAACATTTTTCATAAAAAGCCCATTAAAACCATCAGGTCCTAGTGATTTATCATTGGGCATACACTTAATGACATTCTCAATCTCCTCCATGGAGAATGGATTTATTATGCTATCATCAATCTCCAGTAGAGCCAAACTATCAATGTCAAAAAGTTTGGTAGTATTCTCTGTCATACCAATTCTTTCTTTGAAAGATTACCATAATATTGCAGCTTTCTGTTCATGTTCATGAACCTCTATGTTGTCAGATGTTTTGATAAAAGAGATGTAGTTGTTTCTGAAAACTTGTGTGACAATAGCATGAATTTTTTTGGTATTCTCATCTCCAAGATTAGCCCACCTGATGTTGGCTCTGATTCGCCAGTATTTTCTCTTGGCTTCCAGCAATTTATTTGTGTGTGTGATCAAAGCCTTTTTGAAATTATTCTCAATCTTGGTAAGATTTCTCTGATCTTGCACTCCATCTAGGAGTTTCACATAGAGAAAATAGTTATCTATTGTTTTATTTAGCAGTGAAAAGTTTTTGCTCCAAACCTTGAGTCCTTTTCTGAGAGATTTAAATTTAGCTACAATATTCTTTGCTGAGTCGGAGAAGAAGGTGGTATTCTGCCAATGCTTTTCAACAGTGTCAATAAATCCCTCAAATTCGGTCCAGAATTCCTCAAACCTGAACAGTTTGCTTTTTGGGATTTTGTTGTCTATCTGGACATTAATAGGAACATGATCTGATGAGATTTTGGCCAGAGGTAAACCAATAGTGTTTGAATGATCTGAGGTCCAGTCAGAGCTAGTGAAAATCCAATCCAGGTTTTTTAACAGTGGTGAGTCCTGCATGTTACTCAAAGTGAAAGATCTCCCTTTTAGTGAGATTTCCACAAGATCATGGTTGATAATGATGTTGTTGAAAATCATCATGTTGTTTTGGTCACCACTTGTCTTGTTTCTGTTCTCAGGTCCTCTAATAAAATTGAAGTCCCCAAGGAACATCCAATATTTGGAGGTGTTTATATGCAGATCAGTAAGCCACCGGGAGAATTCGTTATTGCTTTCAACAGAGTTAGGGCCATAGATGTTGGTTAGCTGGCACTTTGAGTTATCCATAGTAGATCTGAACTCCACAGTGATCTAAAAATAGCTTTGAGATATAAGTTTTCACATGAAATGTCCACCATTCCATATTGTGATAATTCCACCTGAGCTACCAATAGATGGAATTTATACGTCTCCAATGTATCTATAATTTTTGATTGTTCCATGCTGTTATATTATCAATCTTAGATGTTTTATTATCATTTTATATCATTTTTTGGTACTAAACTATTGACATAGTGCCAAGTGCCAGTCGCTATTTTTTCCATGTTTTTTACATTGCAGAAAATCAATATCAAACAGAGTCCAAATGCCACGAAAATTTACAGAGATTTTTTATGGACCAGAAGGAACATAGTGGGCCCTGGCTGTGCTTGGCAGGTGCTCCGAGGAGAGCACAACCCACCAGGGCGCGCCAGGAGACCCAGGCATGCCCTGGTGGGCTGTGCCCACCTCGGGTGCCCCCTAGACCGCCTCTTTGCTCCATAAATACCCCAATATTCCAGAAACCCTAGGGGAGTCGACGAAATATTCATCCAGCCGCCGCAGAGTCCAGAACCACCAGATCCAATCTAGACACCATCTCGGATGGGGTTCACCACCTCCATTGGCGCCTCTCCGATGATGCGTGAGTAGTTCTTTGTAGACCTTCGGGTCCGTAGTTAGTAACTAGATGGCTTCCTCTCTCTCTCTCCCTCTCCCTCTCTCTCTCTATTCTCAATACAATGGTCTCTTGGAGATCCATATGAAGTAACTCTTTTGCAGTGTGTTTGTTGGGATCGATGAACTTTAAGTCTATGATCAGATCTATCTTTTTATATCCATGAAAATATTTGAGTTTCTTTGATCTCTTTTATGCATGATCTCTTATAGCCTCATATTTCTTCTCCAATATTTGGTTTTTTTGGCCAACTTGATCTATTTATCTTGCAATGGGAAGAGGTGCTTTGTAGTGGGTTCGATCTTACGGTGCTTTATCACAGTGACAGAAAGGGAACCGACACGTATGTATTGTTGCTACTAAGGATAAAACGATGGGGTCTATCTCTACATAGATAGATCTTGTCTACATCATGTCATCGTTCTTATTGCATTACTCCGTTTCTCCATGAACTTAATACACTAGATGCATGTTGAATAGCGGTCGATGTGTGGATAATAGTAGTAGATGCAGGCAGAAGTCGGTCTACTAATCTTGGACGTGATGCCTATGTAATGATCATTGCCTCGATATCGTCATGTGTATTTGAAGTTCGATCAATTGCCCAACAGTAATTTGTTCACCCACCGTTTGCTATTTTTCTCGAGAGAAGCCACTAGTGAAACCTACGGCCCCCGGGTCTCTTTCTCATATATTTGCCTTTGTGATCTACTTTTTCCTTGCTTTTATTTTCAGATCTATTAAACCAAAAATACAAAAATACCTTACTGCAATTTGTTTTATTTGGCGTTCGATCTATCAATATTTACAACTCTCTCACGTCCGTTCGCCAATTTCTGGCGCCGTTACCTGAAAGGGATTGACAACCACTTTTACACGCCAGGTTGCGAGTATTTGTTATTAGTGTGCAGGTGTTGTTTACGTTGTGTTGCTTGGTTCTCCTACTGGTTCGATAACCTTGGTGTCATATCTGAGGGAAATACCTACCACCGTTGTGCTGTGATACGTCTCCAACGTATCTATAATTTATGAAGTATTCATGATGTTATATTATCATTCTTGGATGTTTTACAATCATTTTATAGCAATTTTATATCATTTTTTGGGACTAACCTATTGACCCAGTGCCTAGTGCCAGTTGCTGTTTTTGCTTGTTTTTTACATCGCAGGAAATCAATATCAAACGGAGTCCAAACACCGCGAAACATTTTGGAGATTTTTTATGGACCAAAACACCCAGGATGGGCCAGAGCAGCACCTGGGGGGTGCCCCAAGGGGGGCACAACCCACCAGGGCGCGCCTGGGGGGCCAGGCGCGCCCAGGTGGGTTGTGCCCACCTCGGTGGCCTCCCATACCCCTTCTTTGCACTATAAATTCCAAAATATTCCAAAACACTTCGGGGTTAACCTAGATCAGAAGTTCCGCCGCCGCAAGGCTCTGTAGCCACCGAAAACCAATCTAGACCCTTTTCGGCACCCTTCCGGAGGGGGGAATCATCTCCGGTGGCCATCTTCATCATCCCGGCGGCCACCATGATGAGGACGGAGTAGTACACCCTGGGGGCTGAGGATTTGTACCAGTAGCTATGTCTTTAATCTCTCTCTCTCTCTCTCATGATCTATATCACGGGCTTTGTTAATATAGTCGGATCATATGATGTTTCTCCCCTCTATAGTCTTGTTGTGATGAATTGAATCTTTACCCTTTGAAGTTTTGTCTTATCAGATTGAATGTTCAGATATGAGAACACATGATGTATGTCTTGCGGTATGAATACTTGAGGTGACAATGGGATATCATATTGATTCAGTTGATGTATGTTATGGCACTCAACTCGCGGATTCCCGAGGTGACATTGGGGTAATTTATGCATAGGGGTTGATGCACGTTTTTATTATCTTTTCTCTGATAGAAAATTTTGGGGTCCCCTTGTAGTTCTTTGTGTGGATTGATTATTATGAATATGAATTTGCTTTGGTGTTATTTTAGTACGAACTCTAGGTTAGATCGAACTGAAAGAATAGCTTTGTGTTATTTTAGTACAAACTCTTGAATAGATCGAATGGAAAGAATAGCTTTGAGGTGGTTTCGTACCCTACAAACATTTTCCATCTTTTGTTCTCCGCTAATAGGAACCCGGGAGTGATTCTCTATTGCAATTTGAGGGATAATCATATGATCCAACTATGTTAGCACTGTTGAGAGGTTGCACTAGTGAAAGTACGGACCCTAGGCATCATTTTTAAGCATTGCAATACCGTTTTTGTGCTCATTTACTATTTTATACCTTGATGTTTTTATTTATTCAGATTATAAAAATATATTTCTACCATCCATATTACACTTTTATCACCATCTCTTCGCCGAACTAGTGCACCTATACAATTTGCCATTGTATTGGGTGTGTTGGGGACACAAGAGATTTCTTGTATTTGGTTGCAGGGTCGTTTGAGAGAGACCATCTTCATCCTACACCTCTCACGGATTGATAAACCTTAGGTCACCCACTTGAGGGAAAATTGCTATTGTCCTACAAAACTCTGCGCTTGGAGGCCCAACACGTGTCTACAAGAATAAAGTTGTGTAGTGGACATCAAGCTCTTTTCTGGTGCCATTGCCGGGGAGGTGAGTGCATGAAGGTATATATTTAGATCTTGCAATTGAATCTTTTATTTTCCTGTTTTATCACTAGTTTGGTTTATAAAATAAAACAAAAAATGGAATTGAGGTTGCATCATATTATTGATCATCTTTATAACATCTTTCTTGAAAATGATGGTTCGGAAAATTGTGCTCAATTGATAAAAGAAGAATTTAATAAAATGATTGGCATGAATGATGAGCATGATTGCAATGTTGTTAGTATGAATTCTTTGAATATCCATGATGCTAATGATATGAAAAGCTACAAGCTTGAGGATGCTATGTTTGATGAAGATGATATTTTTTGTCCCCAAAGATTTGATGTGCAAATTTGTTATAATGATTGCATGCCTCCTGTTTTGATGATTATATTGATGAAAGTGGATTTGGAGAGGACATGACTTTATTTACCGATGAAAGTGGATTTTTCAGAATTTTTGGAGTTACAAAGGTATTCGAAATGGTCAGATTGCTACAGACTGTTCTGTTTTGACAGATTCTATTTTATTTGGTTGTGTGCTTATTTTGATGGCTCTATGGTTTTCTCTGATGAGTTTTTGCCATAGAAAAGTTGGAATACAGTAGATATAATGCAAGAACAAAATATGAATTGGTTTGATACAACACTTATAGTAGCAATTTACTTTCTTATACTAACGGATGTCACGAAGGTTTTGTTGAGTTTTGTGTGATTGAAGTTTTCAAGTTTTGGGTTATCTTACGATGGATGAAGGAATAAGGAGTAGAAGAGCCTAAGCTTGGGGATGCCCCGGCATCCCAAGCTATTATCCAAAAATGAGCAACCAACTAAGCTTGGGGATGCCCCCGAGTGGCATCCCCTCTTTCTTCTAACGACCATCGATATTTTACTCAAAGCTATATTTTTATTCGTCACATACTATGTGTTTTGCTTGGAGCGTCTTGTATGATATGAGTCTTTGCTTGTTTTATTTTGTGTTTTAAGTCTTGATTCCTTGCTGCACGCACTTATTTGGGAGAGCCAAAATTATGTCATGACTTGTTAGAATTGCTATTTTGCTTCACTTAACTTTTTTATGAGCAATGGACTTGCTCTAGTGCTTCACTTATATCTTTTTGAGCATGGTGTGCTTAGTATTTTTGAAGAAATGCTCGCTTGCTTCACTTAGATTTATTTGAGAATTAGTAAAATTTTCAAGAAATTCTCTCTTGCTTCACTTAGATTTATTTGAGAATTAGTAAAATTTTCAAGAAATTCTCTCTTGCTTCACTTAAATATATTTGAGAGAAAGAAAGAAATATTATGCTCATGATCTTCACTTATATTTGTTTCAGCTTGTCAAAAGCAACACATGAAAATTAGTCCCAAAGTGATAGATATCCAAGAAGGATATAATAAAAACTTTCATGAAGATCATTAGACAAAATAAACTTGATTCTTAGTAATAGTTTTGAGATAAGATGATGTGATATGTGAGTTATGTTGATGAGTAATTATGCTTTAGTAAGAATATTGGTGTTAAGGTTTGTGATTCCCTATGCAAGCACGAAAGTCAATGATTGCGCAATGAAATTATATCCTACTTGTGGTGCATTATTCGGTGTTAATTATGCTTAGTGCTTGCTTACGAGATTATCCGTTTCTTGGTTGGTCGCTTCTCAATCTTTTGCTAGCCTTCATTTTGCACCAAGTATGATCACTACTTGTGCATACAAAATCCTTTAAACCAGTTTTGCCACATGAGTCCACTATATCTACCTATATGCGGTATTATTTTGCCGTTCTAAGCAAATTTGGATGTGCCATCTCTAATTTTCAAAATAAAATTTTCTTTTATGTGTTCATTCCGCTCGCGGAGCGGTGAGGGGTGGCTAATATTTTCCATGCTAGATGTGTTATTCTCATGATGTAAAAAATATTCACTTGTCATTGCACGAGAGTAAGGCAAAGGTATTAGGTATGCCCAGTCCCAAAAAATGAATTTACTTTGTGTTGTCAAATAATAAATTCCTTGGAAAGTGTTGGTATGGAAGGCACCCGTGGATACGATTAGCCATGGAAAGTGAAAGTATGGTGGAATAAACTTTATTTTCTATTTGGGAACCGCCTATGATATATCTAGCATGGAAAGTGCTGGGAACTCTAAGTCGTTTTCGTTGGTGGGATGGATACACCTCCCAAAATGTTTTATCTCTAAGTTTTCCGCTTTGAGCTATGGCACCTCTACAAATCCCTACTCCCCTCCGCGAAGGGACTTTCTTTTACTTTATGCAATTTTTATTTTCGAATTTGAGTCTCCATCTTCCCTTATAAAAGCACCAACTAGGAGTACTGGTGTTTCATGAATATTGGGTCTAGTTAATATGTGAGTGTGTTTCATGAATGGATCAATGATTGAGCATGATGGGCTAGGGATAACTTATTTTAGCATTGATATTTTGAAAAACATGGTTGCTTGTTGATATGCTTGAGTATTTAAATTATCATGTCAAAACTAGACTATTGCTTTGAACAATATAAAAGTCCAAATGTCCATGCTATATAGAAAAGAATATGCTATGACATGTTAGGCAACATTCCACATCAAAAATTCTGTTTTTATCACTTCCCTACTCGAGAACGAGTAGGATTTAAGCTTGGGATGTGGATACATCTCCAACGTATCTATAATTTTTGATTGTTCCATGCTGTTATATTATTAATCTTGGATGTTTTATAATCATTTTATAGTCATTTAATATCATTTTTTGGTACTAACCTATTGACATAGTGCCAAGTGCCAGTTGTTGTTTCTTCCAAGTTTTTTACATCGCAGAAAATCAATATCAAACAAGTCCAAATGCCATGAAACTTTACGGAGATTTTTTATGGACCAGAAGGAACGTAATGGGCCCTGGCTGTGCCTGGGGGGTGCTCCGAGGAGAGCACAACCCACCAGGGCGCGCCCTGGTGGGTTGCGCCCACCTCGGGTGCCCCCCGGACCGCCTCTTTGCTTTATAAATACCCCAATATTCCAGAAACCCTAGGGGAGTCGACGAAATATTCATCCAGCCACCGCAGAGTCCAAAACCACCAGATCCAATCTAGACACCATCTCGGATGGGGTTCACCACCTCCATTGGTGCCTCTCCGATGATGCACGAGTAGTTCTTTGTAGACCTTCGGGTCCGTAGTTAGTAGCTAGATGGCTTCCTCTCTCTCTCTCTCTCTTGATTCTCAATACAATGGTCTCTTGGAGATCCCTATGATGTAACTCTTTTGCGGTGTGTTTGTTGGGATCGATGAACTTTGAGTTTATAATCAGATCTATCTTTTTATATCCATGGAAGTATTTGAGTTTCTTTGATCTATTTTATGCATGATCTCTTATAGCCTCGTATTTCTTCTCCAATATTTGGGTTTTGTTTGGCCAACTTGATCTATTTATCTTCCAATGGGAAGAGGTGCTTTGTAGTGGGTTCGATCTTACGGTGCTTGATCCCAGTGACAGAAAGGGAACAGACATGTATGTATCATTGCTACTAAGGATAAAACGATGGGGTCTATCTCTACATAGATAGATCTTGTCTACATCATGTCATCGATTTTATTGCATTACTCTGTTTCTCCGTGAACTTAATACACTAGATGCATGCTGGATAGCGGTCGATGTGTGGAGTAATAGTAGTAGATGCAGGCAGGAGTCGGTCTACTAATCTTGGACGTGATGCCTATGTAACGATCATTGCCTGGATATCGTCATGAGTATTTTAAGTTCCATCAATTTCCCAATAGTAATTTGTTCACCCACCGTTTGCTATTTTTCTCGAGAGAAGCTACTAGTGAAACCTACGGCCCCCGGGTCTCTTTCTCATATATTTGCCTTTGTGATCTATTTTTTCCTTGCTTTTATTTTCAGATCTATTAAACCAAAAATACAAAAATATCTTGCTGCAATTTATTTTATTTGGCGTTCGATCTATCAATATTTACAACTCTCTCATGTTCGTTTGCCAATTTCTAGCGCCGTTACCCGAAAGGGATTGACAACCCCTTTTACACGTGGGTTGCGAGTAATTTGTTATTTGTGTGCAGGTGTTGTTTAAGTTGTGTTGCTTGGTTCTCCTACTGGTTCGATAACCTTGGTTTCATATCTGAGGGAAATACCTACCACCGCTGTGCTGCATCATCCCTTCCTCTTTGGGGAAATACCGACGTAGCTTCAAGCGACATCAGGCACATACAGGAATTTATTGAATCTTCTAGGGCAGAATTTTTTGATGTAAGAAATATCAAACGCTTCTCACTCTCCTCTATTTTCATTCTTATATCATCCCATCTGCCAAGAGAGTTGATTCCTCTCACATTCCAACATAGTATGTTCCAGTTTCTACTCATTGTGGAAGTGCTTGATATTTGCCGGACTCATATATGTAATAGCATATTATGAGTGGAATGTAAATCTGCCATGAGATATGTAACCATGGGGTATTGCAATAGGGGCTATACTTAGAGCTCTGAGAGTAAAGAAAAACAACTTCATTGATGGCATAAGCATAGTAGCATAAAGACTAGGAGTTGCATCTAAAATCCCAAAAGGACCAATTATTACAGACTAGAAAGTTCCAGGGTGCACGGAGGCACACAAACCATACAATGCAAAGCATAACATGACTGAAAAGTAAGATAACTAGATGACATTTAAGGTGGTCATTCCACACCAGCTGCAAATTAAAGGCTTGTGACGCCCGGATAATCAAGCTACAGTAACCTCCGCTAATGACGCCTTGTCACCTCCATTACTGTCACTAATCTCGCGTTAGTTCAAAACGATTTGAATTCAAATTTGAATTTTTGGCAAACAAACAAAGTTTTCAAACTTTAAAACAAAAATGTTCGGACCGTGTCAAATATTGCATAGATAATTATGGTGAAGTAAACACATTTTTATAAAATGCATAAATATTTTAAATTGAATAAAACAGAAAGGAAAATAAATAAATAAAAAAGAAACAAGTGAAAGGAAAACAAAATAAAACAAAAACAACAGACACCCCCCCTCCCGCTGGGCCAAGTGGCCCAGCTAGCCTTCGCCGCCCGAACGGGCCGGCCCAACCGGCCAAAGGCCCAACCGGCCAACCCCACTCCTCTCCTTATCCCCCCCGCAACCCTAGCCGCCACCCCACTCGTCCACTCCCCCCCCACTCTCTCCTCCCATGTTCCCCTCTCTCCCTCGTCTGGATCGAGACGGGGGGAGCCAGATCCCGCGTCACCGGCGTCGCCCGTCACCATCCTCCCCCTCGCCGGACGCCTCCTCGCCTCACCCCGAGTCGCCCCGGCGCCCCTCCACGCGCCACCCTCGATCTGGAGTTGGGACTCGATCCCGACGCCACAACCGCTTGGAGTACCCCTCGCCGGAACCAGGTCGCCACGCCGCCCGACCCCGCCGCCGTCGCACCTCGCCGGGACGCCGCCGCCTCCACCTCGTCGTTCTACCCCGCCGGACTGCCTCCTCTCCGACGCGCGTCACCATCCTCCTCCCCGCGCCCCATTGCCCCGATCCCTGCATCCCGCAGTGAGCCCCGACTCCTCCTCCCCTCCTCTGTCTCACGCGCTCACCGCGGCCGGGTCGCGCCCTGGCCGAGCGTGGCGCCCCGTCCGGCCACGCCACTTTGCGCTCGCCTCGCCCGAAGATGCCGCTCCTTCGTCCCCCGTCCCCACGTCCCCGTGTCGCCTCCCACCGCGGTGATCGCCGCTCCGGCCGCTTGGCCGGCACCGTGGCCTCCGGCCCCGCCTTGCGCCATCACCTCCCCTGATCCGGCCACCTAGGCCATGGCCTCGCCCCTCTCCTAGCGTCGCCGCTGGCCATTGGCCGCGTGCGCCCCGCTGCCTACTGCCGTTCCTGCCGGCCCCGCCGCTCGCCGGCGCTGGCCACCCCTCTCCCCGACCCCATCGGCGCCCGCGCGCCCCACCTGGTGCGTCCTCGTGGCTGCGCCCATGCGCCCGAAGTCCCTGTGCCCGTAGCCCACACCCGCTATGGCCCCCTTGCCTATGACATGTGGGGCCCCAACCCCCCCACAGAACGTTTACAAAAATAATAATAATTAATTAATTAGTTAATTAAAGAAATAGTTAACTTAATTAATTTGATTAATTAAACTAATCAAATAACTAAACTAACTAAACTATTAGTCAATTAATTAATTACTCAATGACAGTGGCCCCCTCCTAATTAATACTAATTAGGTTAAATTAGATGACTAATTAAAATGTGTCACTGACCAGTGGGTCCCACTGGTCAGGTTGACCAGTCAACCCTGTTGACTGCTGACATCAGCATGACATCGTGCTGATGTCATAATTCCATTTTCGAATTAAATTAAATAATTAATTAAATTCCAGAAATTAAATAAATCTTTAGAAAATCATATCTTTTAATCCGTAACCCGGATTAAAATATTTTCAACATGAAAGTTGCTCAGAACGACGAGACGATTCCGGATACGCAGCCCGTTCGTCCACCACACACCCCTAACATATCAAACTCGCAACTTTCCCCCTCCGGTTCCTCTGCCCGAAAACACGGAACCCCGGGAATACTTTCCCGGATGTTTTCCCCCCTTCACCGGTATCACCTACTACCGCGTTAGGGCACACCGAACACTGCGTATTGCCTTGTTATATTTTGTGATGCTTTGTTTGCTCTGTATTCATTATTTCTTCCCCTCTTCTCTCCGGTAGACGACGAGACCGACGCTGCTACTGACCAGTTCGACTACGGAGTTGACGACCCCTCTCTCTCTTGCCAGAGCAACCAGGCAAGCCCCCCCCTTGATCACCAGATATCGCCTATTCTACTCTATACTGCTTGCATTAGAGTAGTGCAGCATGTTACTGCTTTCTGTTATTCCTATCCTGTTGCATAGCCTGTCATTGTTGCTACAGTCGTTGATACCCTACCTGCAATCCTAAATGCTTAGTATAGGATGCTAGTTTATCATCATTGGCCCTACATTCTTGTCACTCTACCTTGCTATACTATTGGGCCGTGATCACTCGGGAGGTGATCACGGGTATATACTATACATACATACATACTATACAGACGGTGACTAAAGTCGGGACAGCTCGATGAGTACCCGCAAGTGATTCTGATGAGGGGGCTGAAGGGACAGGTGGCTCCATCCCGGTAGAGGTGGGCCGGGGTTCCCGACGGCCCTCGACTGTTACTTTGTGGCGGAGCGACAGGGCAGGTTGAGACCACCTAGGAGACAGGTGGGCCTGGCCCTGTTCGGCGTTCGCGGATACTTAACACGCTTAACGAGATCTTAGTATTTGATCTGAGTTGGCTACGAGCCTATATGCACTAACCATCTACGCGCGAGTAGTTATGGGTATCCCGACGTCGTGGTATCAGCCGAAGCACTTCAGATGTCAGCGACGGAGCGGCGCGCGCCGGATTGGAACATAAGCCTGCTCTTGTATTAAGGGGGCTAGTTCTGCTTCCGGCCGCCCACGCAACGTGCAGGTGTGCTATGGGCGATGGGCCCAGACCCCTGTGCGCTTAGGTTTAGACCGGCGTGCTGGCCTCTCTGTTTTGCCTAGGTGGGGCTGCGACGTGTTGATCTTCCGCGGCCGGGCATGACCCAGGAAAGTGTGTCCGGCCAAATGGGATCAAGCGTGTTGGGTTATGTGGTGCACCCCTGCAGGGAAGTTAATCTATTCGAATAGCCGTGATCTTCGGTAACAGGACGACTTGGAGTTGTACCTTGACCTTATGACAACTAGAACCGGATACTTAATAAAACACACCCTTCCAAGTGCCAGATACAACCGGTGGTCGCTCTACCTCAGGGATATGAGGAGGGGATCGCCGGGTAGGATTATGCTATGAGATGCTATTTGGAGATGCTACTTGGAGATGCTACTTGGAGGACTTCAATCTACTCTCTTCTACTTGATGCAAGACGGTGGCTGCGAGAAGCGTAGTCTTCGACAGGATTAGTTATCCCCCTCTTATTCTGGCATTCTGCAGTTCAGTCCACTGATATGGCCTCCTTACACATATACCCATGCATATGTAGTGTAGTTCCTTGCTTGCGAGTACTTTGGATGAGTACTCACGGTTGCTTTCTCCCCCCTTTTTCCCCTTTCCTTTCTTTCTGGTTGTCGCAACCAGATGCTGGAGTCCAGGAGCCAGACGCCACCGTCGACGACGACCCCTACTACACCGGAGGTGCCTACTACTACGTGCTGCCCGCTGATGACGACCTGGAGTAGTTTAGGAGGATCCCAGGCAGGAGGCCTGCGCCTCTTTCGATCTGTATCCCAGTTTGTGCTAGCCTTCTTAAGGCAAACTTGTTTAACTTATGTCGGTACTCAGATATTGTTGCTTCCGCTGACTCGTCTATGATCGAGCACTTGTATTCGAGCCCTCGAGGCCCCTGGCTTGTATTATGATGCTTGTATGACTTATTTATGTTTTTAGAGTTGTGTTGTGATATCTTCCCGTGAGTCCCTGATCTTGATCGTACATGTTTGCGTGCATGATTAGTGTACGATTGAATCGGGGGCGTCACAAGTTGGTATCAGAGCCGACTGCCTGTAGGAATCCCTCTTTCCAACTCCTTGGCCGAAGTCGAGTCTAGTCGTTCAAAAACTTTTACTAACATGGCTGTGTGGCCCATGGGCCCACGTCGCCATCGGGGGGTATTAGGATCTTTTATTCCTCGACCTTTACTCTGGGATTCTGAACCCTCTTTTATTCGGGTTAAACGATTTTTACTAAAAACTAACTTTAGGTTCTCGAAAATACTTTCTCCCGGAGAGCCCCTTCAGTCCAGATGGTCACCGGCTGCACCAGAAGATTTCGGAGATACTCTTTGATATTCTCTTGAGACTTTGTGCCCATCACTTTTGCTATTCCTGACCACCGATAAATCCTTATGGATAACTACTTACACTTTCCATTCTTACGATCATTCCCCATTGTTCTTGTTATTACAAGATACCCGAAGTTTTCTCTATTGTTCCGAGAATACTTCGTGCCTACTGCCTAGCAGTTCTTTGCCACATGAATACCCCTTCAAATAAATCCCCGCACTTGTCAAGTATTCGCTCATCCCCAGTTGTTCATGAGTTTCACATAAGTCTTTAAAATACTATTCGATCTTCCGAAAATCCTCTGGAGCCTTTGGCTCTTGAAATTCTTGCTTGCTCGCATTATGGTTAATCCCATAAGTCTCGTAGTCTTAATGACATTCCTTGTCATTATCATTTTGAGTCTGTTGACTCAATATGTTTGCGAATGCATGCAATCATCATTGATCCTTATAAATTACTTCTCCGGCTAAGCTGCCATTCTTTTAACTGGAATTGGTTCTCGACCAATCCAATTGTCATTGATTGTACCCTAAGGCTATTCAACTTATCCATCCCTACTCAGAGCATTGGTTCTGATCCCTTGATTTGGAAATCATAATTCCTTTGCATTTGACAATTGAGTTAGTCAGTTGTTTCTATAATCTGATCTCCTTGCAATCTTCTTCCTCTAGTTGAGTACCGATGCTCATGTCAGATCCCTTGTGGACCACCAGATCCTTTGTTGGATTTTATCTGACAACGCCCTTCATATTCAATAATCTTGTGAGCCTTTCCTCTGATACATAATGCCTTTGGTAAATTGTATCCTCTGCTTTCTTAACCATGCTCTGTCTTCGAGCTTGAGTTAATTACTTCTAAAGATTCTGGTATATGATTCTAAGATGCCCCGATGGGTTGAACCTATGCCTTCCTTAATAGGTGTGAACTCGAAAGTTTTCACGAGTCGTACTCTTCTGGTATTTTGCCAGATAAAATTTCGAAACTGCAACTTCATTGAGCACGAGAAGTGAATGAAAGGTTGTGCATTGGAGAAGTGGGAGTCGACCTTGAACTTTGCGTTCATGCCCATGGACACGATGTACATCTTCTCATCGAAGCTTCTTTTAAAATCAATTATTCCCTTGGTATAAGTTCATCTTATATATGAGATCTGGCCTTTTTGCAATCGTGGTTCTGACCATGTTCTCCTTTAAATATCATGTCCTGTGCAAGTTTAAGCACTTGTCTTCTATAGAGCAATACCCCAGTTCAACTTCTAGTTTGATCTGTCCTCGAGTATTACCACCTGGTATCTCGAGATTATCTTGGAACTGCATAATTTCTTATGAGTTCTTCATCAAGTACTACATACTCACCGATTACAATTTTTCATGGGCTCGGAGTTATTGAACACTCAAAGACACCGATAACTGAACCGAGTCCGCTCTACGGTTCAACAACTCTTCAGTAAGCTTCTATAAGTACGAGTTTGTACCCGATCACACCATTCCTAGCCTGTTTGGCTATATCATTGTCGTGACGATCCTAACGGTGCTACCTGGTCCTTATTCTCGGAGCACCAATTTTCGACGACGAACTAACCTTATGTCGATTTTCCTCGTCATACCCCTTCACCTTAAACAACAAGCTTGAGTTCGAGTTTGTGTCGTAGCCATGGTTCCAATGACTTTTGGCTTCATCATTCCTTTGACTTGATGTCGTCGCTGATTGATTACTTCTTCATGAAATCTGTCGACAAATGTGTCGTGATCCTCATCAACCTTATGAGTTCTTCCAGGATATCAATTGAATTCATGATGAGAAATACCATCCTTGTCCCTCGATGATTTGAGTTATCATCGGCAACATTCTTGCCTCCCCCCCCCAACACAAACTTGTTCACAATTTGTGTTGTACCTTGGTTTCCTTGCTATCCAGCAAATTGTTCTTCTTTACCTTAGAGTATTACCGTCCTTTATGTCAAGAATGTTCTGAGATTTGTTCCCCCTCTTGAGAATTCTTGACATAGAAATACTTCTCACCATCACCATTCTTTCTTGGTCCCCGTGTTAATTCCCACAAGTGAACGGTGTTGTTTGTATTCTTTCCTTCTAGAAAACCTATTGCTTTGAAGTTAATGGTCGGTCGTTCATTCTTAGACTATTGATTATTGAATCATCATTCCGGCATTGGTCGTGCAACTCAGCCCATATTCCCGGTGCACCTCTCATCCAATGTTTAACTGTGTATGTTCTCCTCGAGCATACACCATTTTCTCATTTGATCCGACAAATGTTATCTCCTTGTTCACATAATTGTGGAAATCCATCTTTTGGAAATCTCGATGAATTGCCGTTGAGTTCACCAGACACCTCCTTGTCCTCTCCTTGGGTTAATGATGAACTCTTGTTAACGGAAATCCCTTCATAGTTCATTTCCCCGAGAATCTTACAATGTCGTCTCGTCAATTTGCGTTGCACCTTTTCTTCTCAGGAATCCTAAGTTTGAGGTATCCTGACACCAATCGGATCTGAATCTCGGTCGGATATGATGGTTGGGACAACTTTCCAAGAGTTATGATGATGATCCTTTGATGACCCGGTAACATGATGTCATGCCTAGCACCCCCCCTCGGCTGGAGGACCTATCATTATAGATTCCTTTTCAGCAAGGTTATCCGTTCATCCATGAGGAAATTGTAAGACTTATTCTACTAGTTATTCCTGATGGATCCTTCGTGTTTCCAAAGTCTGATCTTCACCTGAAGACCATGTCAATGCTATCTCGAAGCATGTCAATGGTACTCCGATTTTCAACAGGAACATTTGAAGCACGATGCTAAATTTTATTTATCAATTATCCAAACACCGCTGTATGGGTATTGTCATCAAATTCCTCTCCCCTTACCTAAACGGTTTCTACTTTCTATCCTGTCATGGATATCATGCTCCGCTTGTCCTTGGAAGGGATATACCCTTGAAATATGTGTTTAAACACATTTTCCTTTCCATTGTTATGTTTAACCTTCTTGAGGTTTATATGATCTAAGCAGTAATAAGTCACTGCTTTAGTAAGCACCTCGGTGTACAATTCTGTCAGCAAGACCCTGTTAGTATTATTGATGACATTCCGGTATCCACCGATGGACGAGAACCTTGCCTAATGGTCCGCCTCGTTCAACGAGCAGGCAAATGGTTCTCTTCGTCCCTCGCCCTTGGTACCGATGTTGTTGCCGACATAACTGACATGGTACCCTCTGTCATGCCTTGCTTTCGTGACCATGCAAGATGGCAACTCTGTCTTTCTTCTACTAGGATGATGAGGTCTCACCTTCAGGGTTGATCTTGTTGTTTTGCATTTTGAGTATAGCAGCAGAGGCAGAGTTCTTATCTTTAAAGCCCATATTGATTTTGGCCAATCGGTCACTTCTCCTGCAAAGGGCTTGATCCACAATAGTGGTTTTCTTTCTATTGTTGGCCATGTTTTTTTCTTGCTGGTAACATCATACGCCTCCTCTGAGATTTCCACAATGCTGGCAGAGCTGGTGTTTTGTGGAGCCACATGAACTGTTTGGATCTGCAGGTAGCATCTCTTGCTGGTTCCTTTGTACCTTCAACATCAACAATGTTGCATTTATCATTGATGATTTTAGCTCCTCCCAATTTTGGAATGATATCCTGAGCATTTGTCACCAAACTGCCAATCAGTCCCTATAGAGCAGATATGTCCTCATAAACCCCCTCTGATGATCCCTCATGAGCTAGATTGTTGGGAACCTGCTTTGCTACACTTTGGTCATTGTAATTCATGTTGATGTTATTGGGAGAGAAAACAAGGCTTTCCACAGGGATGAAATTGTCAGTCACTTGGTGCTGAACATCATTGTTGTTTGATAACACAGGTGTGTTATGAGCTACAGGATCCACACTATTCACTTTAGTTCCATCAACATGATCAGGGTCTTGCATGGCTGCTGGTGCATCATTTGGGGTGTTTGCAGCTTGATGTGCTTCCATCCCTACCGCAACATTGTTGTTGATTTGCTCAACCCTAATATGGACATCTTCATAAGGTGCCCCTAGGCCCTCATTATGTGGGTTCATCACAACTTGCTCTACTAGAATATGGCCAAGTACTTCATCATGCCAGAAACCTGCATGTACATGGGGCAGAGGATGTGGGTTTCCACCATTGGGGGGCAGTGGATCTTCATCACCTCCCTATTGCCCAATAAGCTCACTAGATAGTATATATGCTGGGCAGGTCTAGGAGTCTCGAAAACCCACATCATCAAGGTTGCGAAGTACAACAATACTAAGTGGATGCGTATCAGCATTCATAACTCCGACTTTGACTATGATTCTAGTCTTATCTCTAGGATCTTTGTTCCAAATTAGAAAGAGGCCATATGGAGCAAACGTACAACTGATAACATTGACATCCCATCATTCTAATGGGTAGTTCATCAACAACATCCAGACATCATGCGTAAAGGTAATGCTTTTGTAATTAATGCCACGGTCCTGTCTAGAGATTCTAAGCATAGTATCACCAATCTGAAAGGGGCTATGACTGACCGCAGTATCACGAGAGCATGCTGTGGTGAACTGAACAAGTACAAATCCCATACCACATCTGGGGGTGTAGCTGATCCTCCATCCTCTGTTCTCCAAGTAGTTGATGATCATGGCATTGGGTCCATAAAATTCCTCCGGATCGATGCCCGGCTCAAGAGTGGCAATGGCCCACTCATCACAGGCCATCGGGAGTTCACCGCCGCCACCGACGTATCCATGTTGCTCACGGAGGGGACCTAGCGGGACGATGGTGGTTCCAGGTGGGAGGTGTGGGTAGCGATTGCATGGATAGCACGCCATGGCGGTGCAACTTGGCTCAGGTGGCGGGTGTGTGATGGCGGCGTGCTGTGGTGTTGCGGTCGATGGTGGAGTAGGGGAGGGAGTAGGTTTATGAGGCAGAGACTCCTGGGATTTCACCCGATATACCCAGCCTTTGTTGTGTCTATTGAGGCAAAATCTCTCTATATGATTATATCTATAACAAATTCTGCATCTGATTTTGTTTTTACAAGTTGTGCGATAATGATCAGGTGCCAGACATCGGGAACAGAAATGACTCTGCCTTTCAGATAACGATTGAGCCCCAGAGTCTCCCGCTTCCGAGGTACTGGGCCGACTAGTGGATGGGTTAATGATTGCTGGTGTATCTGGGCCGACTGGCCCGCCCATCATACAAATAGAGGAGTTCGGTTGCCCAACAACCACCGAGCCGTTATGCATGGCAGATCGTAGAGGGCATGCAGGAACGGTACGAAAATTCCAATCATGATTGACGTTAGAACCGTTGCCAATAGGTAGAGAATTGGCACCCATCAAAATGTTGGCCGTAGGAGTGATAGTATTCTGATTGGATCCTCTTGGTGTTTGCAGATTGTATGAAATTCTATTGAAACACTATTGATATGGATCAAAGGATGGTGATGTGTACCTTTCTTATATGAGACGGTGGTCCATTCAGCATCCCGTTCAAAATACCAAGATCGTTCCTCATATAACCAATTTGGGCCTCCTCCACTCCAAAGGTGGAGGTAACATTCGAAAGCATCGCATATGAAGAACCTCTTGCACACTAGAAAGAAACCCACAGCCTTGGAGCAAACCAAAAACCGATAAACCTTGCCATGAATATGTGAAACATCCATCGAATCATAAGCACCTCCTGTGCAAGCCGAGATTGCTAGGCCAACATTGTCCTCATTCAAACGAAAGGTAGATCGGGCGAAAGAGACCACCATTTGAAAACCCAGATCGGATGAGACCGGATGAACCGAAGATTGGAAAAGATCACGAACCTTGCATCTAAAATGGTGCCCAAAAGTAAAATCTAGCTGACGGGCGATGGAGTGTGGATCATTGAAAGGATCCATTCACTACAAAAAAAAGACACATCCGTGACATTTTGGGCCGAACGAATTTTTTTCTGTCATACATATGACACTTCTATGACGATAATTCTGACAAAACACGGTATCATCATAGATGTGGTGGGCTCCTACTTCTATGACAAAAAATCATGACAGAAAATGGGCTTTTCTTCCTGGGCGTGCCGGAGACGCAGCTGCATGACATTCTTTGGGGGGAGGAAAATTTCAGGGAGTTCCTGGTTACGGTGGGAGGTCGGGGGCCAAGCGATGCGCGTTTCTCTCGTACACGTACGCGCGTATGTGTGAGGCGTTGGCTCTAATTGAACCCGAGCGAGGCGTTGGGCTCTAACTGAACCCGAGCGATTGCACTGCAGGCTACGCGTTACTGAACCCGAGCGATCGATCGATGGCTGTTAACTGAACCTGATCGAGCGATTCCTTCGCTACTGATGCTAACTGAAGCCGATCGATTGGATGAACAGTGAGCGTTGTGGGTGGGGGGGTTGGATGAGCAGTGAGCGGTGGTGTTGCCTCTGGATGAACAGGACCCCGTGGTGTGGTGGAGGGCT
This sequence comes from Triticum aestivum, assembly GCF_018294505.1. Classification (NCBI taxonomy): domain Eukaryota; kingdom Viridiplantae; phylum Streptophyta; class Magnoliopsida; order Poales; family Poaceae; genus Triticum; species Triticum aestivum. The sequence continues at coordinate 427,883,361 of NC_057809.1, forward strand.
GGATGAACAGTAGACGGTGGAGGGGTGCCCGTGGAGGGGTGGTTGAATAGGACCCCGTGGTGTGGAGGGCTGGATGAACAGTAGATGATGGAGGGGTGCCCGTGGAGGGGTGGTTGAACAGTAGCCGGTGGAGTAGCGCGCAGTGGAGGCTGGATGAACAGGAGCCCGTGGAGGCTGGAGGAGGTCGACGGTAGCCCGTGGAGGCTGGAGGAGGTCGACGGTGGAGATGAACAGTATCCCGTGGAGTCTCGTTTTGTGGTACGCCACACCCCTCCCGATGAATAGGACCCCCGTTTCGACCGTAGCGCTCCAACACAAGTCCGTTCCGTCCGTTTTGCCGTACGCCACACCCCTCCCGATCAACAGGACCCCCGTTTCGACCATAGGAGGTTCGTTTCGTCCGTTTTGCGGTACGCCACACCCCTCCCGATCAACAGGACCCCCGTTTCGACCGTAGGAGGTCCGTTTCCTCCGTTTTGCGGTACGCCCGACCCCTTGAAAGTGCGTTATATCGACTAGAGGGGGGGGGGTGAATAGGCGATTTTTATGAAAGTCTTCAAAACGTGGAAGTTATGAAGACAAACGATAGAAATAAACCTATTACCCTGCAGCGGAAAGTAGACTACACTAGGCAAGCCATAGTCAAGTATTCAATAGAGTGAAAGCACAATGACTAATAGCAACAATGTAGTAAGGATCAGGTAGGAAGATATTGTGAAGCCACACAGAACTCGCAGTCACTCAGTGAAGACATAAGATAGTGCGAACATATAATGACTTCACAAGGAGTAACAGTAAGTAAAGGGAAGGGAAGATGAAACCAGTGACTTGCTGAAGACAATGATTTGTTGGACCAGTTCCAGTTGCTGTGACAACTGTACGTCTGGTTAGGGCGGCTAGGTATTTAAACCTTAGGACACACAGTCCCGGACACCCAGTCCTGAACGCGCAGCTCAGGACACCCAATCCTCACCGTTTTCCCCTTGAGCTAAGGTCACACAGACCTCGCCCAATCACTCTGGTAAGTCTTCAAGGTAGACTCCCAAACCTTCACAGACTTCGTTCACCGGCAATCCACAATGTCTCTTGGATGCTCAGAACGCGACGCCTAACCGGCTGGAGGATGCACAGTCCTCAAGTGTAATAAGTCTTCAGATCACACAGACAAGAAGACTTAAGTGATGCCTAATTCTCTTTGGCTCTGGGTGGTTAGGGCTTTATCCTCGCAAGGAATTCTCTCTCAAAGGCTTCGAGGTGGGTTGCTCTCAAACGACAAAAGCCGTACTCTGAATCTGAGCAGCCAACCGTTTATGGTTGTAGGGGGTGGGCTATTTATAGCCACTTGGCAACCCGACCTGATTTGTCCGAAATGACCCTGGGTCACTAAGGAACTGACACGTGTTCCAACGGTCAGATTTCAAACTCACACGGCAACTTTACTTGGGCTTCAAGCAAAGCTGACTTGCCCGACTCTGGACAAGATTCGCTCTCAAAGTCTTCACTCGAAGACATAGGTTTTGTTTAAGCATCACTTCAGTCATTCTGACTGGTTCTCTTGGACCCCACTTAACAGTACGGTGGTTCCTATGACTCAACACAGAAGAAAGAGAACTACGAAAGATCTAAGTCTTCGAGCTCCATAGGCTTCATGTGGTGTCTTCTCTTGTCATAGTCTTCAATGTGAATATCTTCATATACCACCTTTGACTTCAATGTCTTCATACATTTTTAGGGGTCATCTCTGGTAGGAAAACCGAATCAATGAGGGACTTCTACCTGTGTTATCCTGCAATTCTCACAAACACATTAGTCCCTCAACTAGGTTTGTCGTCAATACTCCAAAACCAACTAGGGGTGGCACTAGATGCACTTACAATCTCCCCCTTTTTGGTGATTGATGACAAACTAGTTGAAGTTTTCAACGGGGAATATAATCTGTGAAATTGTAAAGGATAAGGAATTGTCTTCATAAGTTGCAAGGGCTCCCCCTGAAGATGTGCATATAAGTAATTTGCTTTTGGAATGCAAATGCACATGGCAGGTTGTACTTGTGGAGATCCACTTCAACTTATGATGACAATCCACTATGCATGTGAAAGTATATGAAGATAATGACATGCATAATGGAAAATGGACGTCTGCAGAATGATCTAAGTGCGGAATTTATCGTCGCACATGCGGAATTTATCATCGCAACACAAGGTGGCAGATAAGTAGCAGACGACCATCGAGTTTAAGTGTTACAACTCAAAGAACCAAATGTAGCAAAACGAGAGTTGTAAGCACGAAGCAAAATATAAAGCACCCGCCCATATGGACCCGCTTGAAGACTATCAACCTCATATGCTTCTCCCCCTTTTGTCAGTAAGGACCAAAAAGGTTTGAAGACATAGAGCATCTACTCGTTCCCATGAGGAGTAGGTGAAGCAGCAGGGTCGTTGGTGGTGTTTGGCGGTGCTGAAGAGCTTGGAGCAGAGTCGAAGCATGCTGAAGGAGGTGGCGGTGAAGTAGCATCGTCTTCATCCTCGATCACTCTGGCATTCACAGTTGCAGCAGAGGAAGAGAACTCAGAGTCTTCAAGGGATGGAGTTCGTCGCAGCACTGCCCTTCGAGGAGGTGTGGAGTCAAACTTGAATCGCTCAGTGAAGCCATCCTCTTGAAGATCATCTTCAGAACACATCAGCGTTAGCCCTTTCCATGTGCGGCGAGAGGTTTCATGGGCAACAAAAGCATTCTTGGTGGCAAGATTGCGAATGCGATTAACATCCACCAAGAGGCTTTGCATCTGACGCTTCAGCCAGTCATGATGCCTATCCTGTTTCTGATGAAGAGCCACAAGAAGCTCTCGGTCGTTGAGAACACGAGTGCGCTTCTTGGGTCGTGGAGCAGTTGTACTGTCAGTGGCTTCAGTGAGAGCAGGATGCGGTGCACGTGTAGTGCCAGCCAAAGGATACACACGAGTTACGGCTTCCACGCCTTCAACATTCTGAGTGAAACTTTGATGCTCTGCATTCTGAAGACTGAGAGGTTCCTTGGCAGGCTCAGGATAGATGGCTTCAATAGACATATCCACATCAGGCAAAAAGATCCGATGGTTGCGGGCCGAGGGCTGATATGAGATAGCGGAGTGAAGTTTGATCAGCCGCATCACCCAAGGGGCGTAGAACTTCAAACCAAACAGATCAGAGCCAGATGCAGCAAGTTGGCGAATGAAGAAATCCTGTGTATTGAAGCATTTTCCATGAAGAATGTAGAAGACCAAAGTCTTCATTGCACCTTCCAGCTTGGCATGGGGAGAATGTCCTTTGATTGGCCAGAGAGTTCGCCTTATGATGTGATAAATGGTTCTTGGCAGATACTCAAGGTCTTCAATGAAGAACTCCGTGGGATAAGCAGCATCTTGGGGCAATGGCTTCATCATACTGAGCATCTGACTCATATTAGGTTCAGTCTTCTGAAAGATGCTCTCAATAGCTTCACTATGAAGCTGACAGCCATGCTCGTAGAGATCGCCAGGAGTGGGCAAACCAGTGAGCTCAATGATGTCAAAGGCTTTGGCTTCGTGATGAACGTTTCCTGTCATCCACTCCAGGACCCAAGTCTTCGGATCTCTGCTATACCCGCGGATGTGAAGTGTGGCATAGAATTGGAGCAGCAACTCTTCATTCCAATGCTCTTGGTCAGTGACGAACGGCAGCAGTCCAACCTCTTTGAAGCAATCCAGAGCTTCTTCCAGACAGGGCAGACCAGCTATTGCTTCAATGTCAAGGCGCTTGTGTGGGAAGATGCGACCTTGGTTGTAAAGAACGCATGAGTAATAGCTTCGCTGCGGATAACTCCAGAACCGATCAGATGATATTCTTTCCCTGGAGTAGGGGTTCCTGGAGCTGTTGAAGAATGTGTTGTCTGCTCTGAAGCCATTGATATTGAAGGAGCCAGGTGCTGATGCAGGACCTGGGAACCTTGGCAATCTTGGGATTGGCTTCTGTACCTGAGGCCTGTGCTCAACATGATAGTCGAACTGGGGACCGGCAGCAGACTCAGGAACAGAAGTGGCGGGATCAGTGGCTTCGCTGACTTCTGGTGCTTTTGTTGGTGAGGGCTCCACATTAGCTTCAGCCATGACAGCGTCAGTGGCTTCAGTGGTGTTGGTGGTGGCAGCCTCAAGATGTTCAACCTCCACTTGACGAGCAGGAGGATCGGTCACGATCACGTTCTCCTCGAGAACTGCTTCTTGGTGGGACAGGGGAGTGGCAACTTGTGGGACTTCTTCTTCCGCGGCTGATGCAGCCGGATTGTCTTCAGCAGAGACTTGAGGCCTTGGACCTTTGCGAAGCCTGCGCAATGCGGGTGACGCCTGTGGAGTTGCTGTTGGCTGGGCCTCAAGGTCTTCATTCTCTTGTGGGCGATCCGCCCATGAAGCATCCTGTGCAATTGGCGTCAGTGGACGACCAATGCTGATGAGTTCGCTGTGCGTTAGCACAGGCGATGATACCTGTTGGTGTTCTAGCTGAGGAAGGGCTGCATCATCTTCAACATGGTCATGATGACCAATGTCTTCAGCAGCGATGGGATCAGCTGCTGGAAAGTCTTCAGCTTCATGAGCCTCTGTGAAAGCAGGCTCATGGACAGTCAGTTGACGTTCTTGTGGATCGGCGTCGGGGTGAACCATGGAAATGGGTTCAACAATCAAGGGCTCTGTGGGAGCAGCCCGTTCCTTCTTGGTCATTCTTTTCTTCTTGGCGGGGGCAGTAGCAGAGGCTTCAGGATGTTTTCTCTTCCTTGCTTCAGCCTCAGCAGTCCTGGTCTTCTTCAGTTCTGAAGCGGTTGACCTGACCTTTGGCTTCGGGCCAGTCATGCTAGTTGGGAAGACAAGGGGATCTGCCTCCTGCCTTGGTGCTTCAGGTTCAGCCATAGCGGGCTTCTTCTGCTTCTTGGCAGCCATCCTGGGGTCGATGCCAGGACGCCCAAGGGCCTTGCGCTTCTCAGCCTCATTGTAGGCTTGCACACACCTATCAGCCAGGACCTTCATGCGCTCACGAGAACCCTGAGCTTCTGCACGTTTCTTTAGAAAGGCTTCCTTGAGCTCGTGCAGCATAATCTTGAAATTCTTCACGTCTTGCACGCTGAGCTTGGCCATATGCTTCTTGAACTGAGATTTCTCAAAGTCAATCTTCTGCTTCAGTTCAACAATGCGCTGGGCGATAGCTAACTCTGAAGCAATGGCGCCATGGAAGGCGACACTGAGGCCAATGGGTAGTTGGAGATCGTCGAAGCTGATGTTTGGCGTGTCAAACCATTCATCAATGAAGTTGTGGATGATTGTTACATCAAAGAGAGGCAGATCATTGAAGATTTCTGCTTCTTCTTTGCTCTTGATGAGTTGCTCAAGAGCGTCATCTGCAAGATCTTCATCACTTGACAGATCAATGGCATCATTGCGCAGAATGGCAGCAGCTGTGAGCTCTTGGCCGGTGTGTGGCAGAGGCATCTTGACCTTCTGGGGCTTGGAGATGCGTGATAAATCTTCGGACCGCACACTGTCTTCAGGAGGTGCAGTTGCCAGTGGCTTCGCCCGTGAGATTTTTGGTGAAGGGGTAGGCTTTGAAGCTTTAGGCTTCTTCAACTTCTTTGGCTTCGGCACTGCAGGCGCTTCATCTGATTCAACGTCAGCTGCAGGCTCATTCACTGTAGTCCCTTGAACCAAGATATGGGTGATGAGGCCTTCAAGGTTATAGAAAGGACCGACGACATTGGGTTCTGCATCTCGTGTGCCATCATCCCTTGGAGCTGAGGGACCAGGGTTGAAGTCTAGTCCCAATGTCTTCTTGTTTTGCTTCGCTGAGTTTTGGGCAAACTGGAAGTTGCGCTTGAACAGAATGTCGTCACGACACCATAGTAGTGACGATGGGTGTGCATCAACAGGCTGTGGCCCATGGACCATGCAGGGATAGAAGCCTTGTTCAATGGCTTCATCTCTGGACCTGGGTTGAAGATTCTTGTATAGGATGTTGCCCAATATCTTCGAATCCATTGGATTCGGGTCTTGCGCTGATTGTAATCCTCTTCAAGATCTGTCTTGTACAGTTCTGAGAGGTCATCTAGCAGATCTCTAGATGTTTCTCCATGACGCTTTCTGCCACCCTTCATTGTTGATTTCTCTGAAGCCATGAACTTTAAACTGAAAGGCTTCAACACGTTCAAAGGCTTCAAAGATTTTCGCTTGCTGGACAAACAGGAACTTGCTTCGGGAGAATTTATATGATGCTGTAAGAATTCTGCAAATGAATGCAGACTATGAGAACCAAGGGATTCTCCCACGGACATGTACCTGTGATAGCATTAAGGTGCGAGGGAAGGGGAAGAGGTCATATGCATTCTCAGAAGATTTTGAATATAAAACAGTTTAGAAGACATTGACCTCATCGTGCGAAGACATTCACTCATAGATAAGGAGTTGGTTCCAGATTTGTACGAATCCAGAGATCAGTACAAGTGAGGAATCTAACTACTTTGTGAAGCATAAGTGAATATACTAGGCATGTTATGAGATGCAGTATGAGAGAGATCTAACTTGTGTGAATAGAAACTGCTTGTGGTAGAAAGTGACAAAGCCATAGGATCAACGGTGCCGTAAAAAGGAAGTTTTATTTACCACACTAAGAACTGCTAGACGGAGTGGAAGATGAGGCCGAGCAGTTCGATCTTCCGTGCCCTAACTTGGCGACGGAGGACACCTACGGCGACGGCGGAGAGGACGATGTCCGCGGTCGGCGTGAAGACGGCGTCGGAGAGGTTGCGGCAGCGAAGCGCTTCGTCGCCGGCGTCGTCGAGGGCTAGCGGTGGCGCTAGGGTTCGTGCGAGAGTGGAAGAAGAGATAATGACCGCCGTGAAGTGTGTATTTATAGGTACAGGGGCGGCACTGCGTTATTACACAGGTGCCCCTGGCGATTCGCATCTGAGGAACACGTGGCCATCATGCAGAATTTTGGGGTTTGTTCCACGTCCCACGCACGCCTGGATTGTCGGGTGGTCGTTCCTACTTCTCCGGGTTTCATGTGGAGGAATGAGCATTGAAAGTGGACTTAAGGTTTGTCTTTGTATCTTCTGCTGACAAGGACGCAGAGAAGACATTCGACAGTTTCAATAGAATGCATATGATTTGGAGAGATAGAGTTTGAGATAGATAGCATAGAGAGGTTAGGGTCCGATCACATTCACTTAGTTCAAAAGATTCAACAAGAAGACATAGCTATAAGTGAATGCTGTAGAGGACAGAACACTAGTATATATATATAATCAACATAGTGAAGATAATCATGAAGACATGTTGAGATTGAAGCCAAACCAAATGTGAAGACATAGCAAGGTAACGCCATGAGTGAAACACTTCAAAATAGAACATTTGGTGGTGGCGTTACCCACCGTATAGGAAGTATTAGACCCAGACACGGCGCACAATTATCGTGGCGCTCCGAAGTCAAATTCCACATTAATGTATTCACACTTAGAATGTATGTCTTCATTGATTGAAGATATACTTTACTTCGTGTGTTGCACATCTAAGTCATCAATATGCATAAGGGTTAGGATGTGTGCCTGATCACAGGACATTTGAGGATTCCAGGATATTTAGCTCACACCGTAACTTGCAAAATCTCTTCTCATCCAAGGGCTTGGTGAAGATATCTGCCAATTGCTCTTCAGTGTTGACGTGTATGATATCAATATCTTCCTTCACAACATGATCTCTGAGAAAGTGATGACGAATTTCAATGTGCTTTGTCTTCGAGTGCTGAACTGGGTTGTTGGCAATCTTGATGGCGCTTTCGTTGTCGCAGTAGAGTGGCACTTGCTTCAGATGAATGCCATAGTCTTTGAGCGTTTGCTTCATCCACAGAAGCTGAGCGCAGCAAGATCCAGCAGCAATGTATTCAGATTCAGCAGTGGAGAGAGATACACAGTTCTGCTTCTTTGAAGACCAACATACAAGTGATCGTCCCAGAAAGTGACATGTGCCTGATGTAGACTTGCGATCAACTTTGTCACCAGCATAATCAGCATCCGAGAATCCAACCAGATCAAACTCTGAGCCCTTTGGATACCATAATCCTAGAGTTGGGGTGTGAGCCAAATATCGAAGAATTCGCTTCACAGCTAAGTGATGCGACTCCTTTGGTGCCGCTTGAAATCGAGCACACATGCAAACACTAAGCATAATATCTGGCCTAGATGCACATAGATAAAGTAAAGAACCAATCATGGAGCGGTATACCTTTTGATCGAACTCTTTACCATTGTCGTCAGGACCCAGATGATGCTTGGCTGGCATTGGCGTCGTGAAGCCTTTGCAGTCTTGCATACCGAACTTCTTCAGGCAATCTTTGAGATACTTCTCTTGAGATATGAAGATGCCGTTGCGTTGCTGTCGTATTTGAAGACCGAGAAAGAACTTCAGCTCTCCCATCATAGACATTTGATATTGCTCTTGCATCATATATCCAAACTCTTCACTGTACTTCTGATTGGTGCAGCCGAAGATAATGTCATCCACATATATTTGGCACACAAACAGTTCACCATCATATGTCTTCGTGAAGAGAGTGGGGTCGAGAGAACCAGGTATGAAGCCTTTGCTCTTCAGGAAGTATTTGAGTGTGTCATACCAGGCCCGAGGGGCTTGTTTGAGGCCATACAGTGCCTTGTTGAGCTTGTATACCATGTCAGGATGTTTTGGATCTTCAAAGCCAGGAGGTTGTGCAACATACACTTCTTCTTCAATCTTGCCATTGAGGAAGGCGCTCTTCACATCCATTTGATAAAGAAGTATGTTGTGATGATTTGCATAGGCCAGCAGTATGCGTATGGCTTCAAGTCTAGCCACAGGAGCAAATGTTTCATCGAAGTCAATGCCTTCCACTTGAGTATATCCTTGAGCAACGAGACGAGCTTTGTTTCTGACAACTTGACCATGCTCATCTTGCTTGTTGCGGTATATCCATTTGGTGCCTATTATGTTGTGCTTCCGAGGATCGGGACGCTTGACCAGTTCCCATACATTATTCAGCTCAAACTGTTGAAGCTCGTCTTGCATAGCTTGAATCCATTCAGGTTCCATGAAGGCTTCTTCAACTTTCTTGGGTTCTGTTATTGAGACGAATGCGAAGTGCCCACAGAAATTTGCTAGCTGAGTTGCCCTTGAACGAGTGAGTGGACCGGGTGCATTGATGCTATCAATTATTCTTTCAATCTGCACTTCATTGGCAACGCGAGGATGTACAGGGCGAAGATTTTGCTCTTGCTGATCATTGTCGTTGTTAGAAGGAATGTCTTCAGGCTGAGCATTGTCTTCATGTTGATCAGGTGCTGAGATGATAAGTTCTTCTTCAGGATGAGCTTCAGAAGGTATAATTTCTCCAGTTCCCATTAGCTTGATTGATTCACTGGATGGAACTTCATCTAGCACATTTGGCAGTTGCTCTCTTTGTGAACCGTTGGTCTCATCGAACCGCACATCCACTGTTTCAACCACTTTGTAATGAAAGAGATTGAAGACTCTGTAGGAGTGCGAATCCTTTCCATATCCAAGCATAAAACCCTCATGTGCTTTTGGTGCAAACTTTGAGGTGTGATGTGGGTCCTTGATCCAGCACCTGGCGCCAAATACTCTGAAGTAACTGACATTTGGCTTCTTGCCAGTAAGGAGCTCATAAGATGTCTTGTTCAGAAGCTTGTGAAGATAAACACGATTGATTGTATGGCATGCAGTATCAATGGCTTCAGGCCAGAATTTTCTTGGAGTCTTGTATTCATCTAGCATCGTTCTGGCCATCTCAATGAGTGTTCTGTTCTTGCGTTCGACGACCCCATTCTGCTGTGGCGTGTACGGGGCTGAGAATTCATGTGTGATGCCCAAGGTATCAAGATATGTATCAAGGCCAGTGTTCTTGAATTCAGTGCCATTGTCACTTCTGATATGCTTTATCTTGGCGCCATAGTTGTTCATTGCTCGATTGGCGAAGCGTCTGAAGACATCCTGCACTTCAGTCTTGTAAAGGATTATGTGCACCCAAGTATATCTAGAATAATCATCAACAATGACAAAGCCATAGAGACAAGCAGTAGTAGTAAGAGTTGAGTAATGAGTGGGACCGAAAAGATCCATGTGAAGCAGTTCGAAGGGTCGAGTAGTGGTCATGATTGTCTTCGAGGGATGTTTGGCCCTCGTCATCTTTCCTGCCTCACAGGCACCGCATAAGTGATCTTTCTTGAACTTGACGCCCTCGATGCCTATGACATGCTTCTTCTTTGCCAGGGTGTGGAGGTTCCTCATGCCAGCATGCCCAAGCCTCCGATGCCAGAGCCAGCATTCTGAAGCTTTTGCTAGAAGACATACGGCAAGCTGTGGTCCTGCTGAGAAATCTACCACGTACAAATCATCTTTTCGATACCCTTCAAATACTAGAGACTTGTCAGATTCCATTAGAACAAGGCAACGATATTTTCCAAATATTACGATCATGTTTAAATCGCAAAGCATTGAGACAGACATTAAGTTGAAGCCAAGGGATTCAACAAGCATGACTTTATCCATGTGTTGATCCCTTGAGATTGCAACTCTACCTAGACCCAATACCTTACTTTTACCAGTGTCAGCAAATGTGATGTGGCTCTTGTCGGATGGACGTAAGGTTGAGTCCATAAGAAGGCTTCTTTTGCCAGTCATGTGATTTGTACACCCACTATCAATAATCCATTCTGAAGACGCTGGTGTCGTACCCTACAGTGCAGTTAGGGGGATAGGCTTCACGAAGAGCATTGTGAAGCAAAAACATTTGACGAACCAGTGGGTTATGAAAGCTTAGATCCAGATTAGGACTAATAGGGAGAGTAGCAAGCGATTCAGGAACGAAGTACATAGTAAGACCATTCGGGCATTTGATCTTGCGCCCTACAAGATGTTTAAGGTCCCCAGCAATAGCGTCAGACGATTTTGGTTTTCTGCTGGAGACCTTTCCCTGCAAAAGAGAGTTAAGCTTTCTTAGCCACCCACATCTTCAAGGGTGGCTTAGAAGCAATAAGTCTAAGTGCAGCATCTGAGAACTTTGGCTTTGGAGCCCTAGCAAACAGTCTTGCAGGCGGACAATAGTACTCATAAGAATAAGCAGAATAGTTCTTGGTCTTATGAACATGGCGGTTTGATGAACCGCTCTCATATTCATATGCCTGAGTATGGTTTCCCTGCAAAACATTTGCGTTAGTGCGACTCAGGTGAGTCCTCTGTCTGTATGAAGCCTTTGGACCGTATGAAGCCTTTGGTCTGAGGTTTGTCTTCTTCACGTGAGGTGTCATGATGACATTCACAGGAAGATTCTCCAGACACCTTTTCGGAACCCAGATCTTCTTCATAGGCGGTCCATTCCTGCAGTTAGTACCAATGTACCTGGCAAACACTTCACCATTCTGATTCTTAAACAGTTTATAGTTTGCATCAAGGGATTCATCAATGATAATGGGGTTAGCACAAGTGAAGCCAGATAGATTGGATGGATCTGCTGAAGGTTCCTTTGCAGCAACCCACGTGGTTTTGGGGTACTGCTCAGGTTTCCAGTAAGAGCCATCAGCATTCATTTTCCTTACGAACCCAACACCCTCTTTCCTCGGGTTTCGGTTCAGAATCTGCTTTTTGAGGACATCACATAGTGTCTGATGCCCTTTAAGACTTTTGTACATCCCTGTTTCAAGCAATGTCTTCAACCTAGCATTCTCATCAGCAATAGCAGTGGTATCCTCAGCAGAGGGGTTAGTTACCACATCAACAGTTGAAGATATTGCAACAGTAGTAGCAGTAGAACATTCAGCAACAGAAGTAGCATTATCACGCTCAATGCATTTAAGACATGGTGGTTCAAATCCTTCCTGAGCGGAACTGATCTGTTTGGCGCGAAGTGACTCGTTTTCCTTTTGAAGATCTTCATGAGCCGCTCTCAATTTCTCAAGATCTTGCTTCCTTTGAAGATAATCATAGGAAAGCTTTTCATGAGTTGTTGAGAGAGTTTCATGACGACTTTCAAGTTCCTCATACTTAACGTGAAGATTTTTTATGTCTTCAATTAAGGATTCAGATCGAGTCATTTCAGCACCTAACAGATCATCGCTTCTGTCTAACAGTTTTTGAATATGTTCCATAGCTTTCTGTTGTTCAGTTGCAATTTTAGCAAGTGTTTTGTAGCTGGGTTTTGAACCACAATCAGAGTCATCGTCACTAGATGTTTGATAGTGAGTAGTGCGTGTGTTTACCTTGGCACCGCGTGCCATGAAGCAGTAGGTAGAAGCGGAGTAGTCCTTGTCATTTGCATCGGTGTCGGTGATGAAGTCATTGTCTTCAGTGTTGAAGATGGACTTGGCAACGTATGCTGTAGCCAGACTTGCGACGCCTGAATCGGACTCCTCCTCAGACTCCACCTCCGCCTCCTCAGAAGCGGACTCCTCCTCTGAATCCATTTCCTTGCCAACAAACGCACGTGCCTTGCCAGATGAGCTCTTCTTGTGTGATGAAGACTTTGAGGAAGACTTGGAAGAAGACTTTGAGTATTTCTTCTTCTTCTTGTCGTCAGAGTCATATTCCTTGCTCTTCTTCTTCTTTTTGTTCTCATTGTCCCACTGTGGACACTCAGAGATGAAGTGGCCAGGTTTCTTGCACTTGTGACATGTTTTCTTCTTGTAGTCGTGAGCAGAAGCTTCATCATTCCTTGAGCTTGATCGGGAAGACTTTCTGAAACCTTTCTTCTTGGTGAATTTTTGGAACTTCTTCACAAGCATAGCAAGTTCCCTTCCAATGTCTTCAGGATCATCCGAACTGCTGTCAGATTCTTCTTCAGATGAGGAGACAGCTTTTGCCTTCAAGGCACGAGTTCGCCCATAGTTTGGACCGTAGATATCTCTTTTCTCAGAAAGCTGAAACTCATGTGTGTTGAGCCTCTCAAGTATGTCAGACGGATCGAGTGTCTTGAAATCAGGACGTTCTTGAATCATCAGGGCTAGGGTGTCAAACGAACTATCAAGTGATCTCAGTAGTGTCTTGACGACTTCATGTTTGGTGATCTCAGTAGCGCCGAGGGCTTGAAGCTCATTTGTGATGTCAGTGAGTCGGTCAAATGTGAGCTGGACATTCTCATTGTCATTTCGCTTGAAGCGGTTGAAGAGGTTGCGAAGGACACTGATTCTCTGATCTCTCTGGGTTGAGACGCCTTCATTGACCTTGGAGAGCCAGTCCCAGACCAGCTTAGATGTTTCCAAAGCACTCACACGGCCATACTGTCCTTTGGTCAGATGACCACAGATGATATTCTTGGCAGTAGAGTCCAGTTGAACGAACTTCTTGACATCAGCAGCAGTGACACCTTCTCCAGCCTTGGGAACGCCGTTCTTGACGACATACCATAGGTCGACGTCAATGGCTTCAAGATGCATGCGCATCTTATTCTTCCAGTAGGGATATTCAGTTCCATCGAAGACGGGGCACGCAGCGGAGACTTTAATTATCCCTGCAGTCGACATAGCTAAAACTCCAGGTGGTTAAACCGAATCACACAGAACAAGGGAGCACCTTGCTCTGATACCAATTGAAAGTGCGTTATATCGACTAGAGGGGGGGGTGAATAGGCGATTTTTATGAAAGTCTTCAAAACGTGGAAGTTATGAAGACAAACGATAGAAATAAACCTATTACCCTGCAGCGGAAGGTAGACTACACTAGGCAAGCCATAGTCAAGTATTCAATAGAGTGAAAGCACAATGACTAATAGCAGCAATGTAGTAAGGATCAGGTAGGAAGATATTGTGAAGCCACACAGAACACGCAGTCACTCAGTGAAGACAAAAGATAGTGCGAACATACAATGACTTCACAAGGAGTAACAGTAAGTAAAGGGAAGGGAAGATGAAACCAGTGACTCGCTGAAGACAATGATTTGTTGGACCAGTTCCAGTTGCTGTGACAACTGTACGTCTGGTTAGGGCGGCTAGGTATTTAAACCTTAGGACACACAGTCCCGGACACCCAGTCCTGAACACGCAGCTCAGGACACCCAGTCCTCACCGTATTCCCCTTGAGCTAAGGTCACACAGACCTCGCCCAATCACTCTGGTAAGTCTTCAAGGTAGACTCCCAAACCTTCACAGACTTCGTTCACCGGCAATCCACAATGTCTCTTGGATGCTCAGAACGCGACGCCTAACCGGCTGGAGGATGCACAGTCCTCAAGTGTAATAAGTCTTCAGATCACACAGACAAGAAGACTTAAGTGATGCCTAATTCTCTTTGGCTCTGGGTGGTTAGGGCTTTATCCTCGCAAGGAATTCTCTCTCAAAGGCTTCGAGGTGGGTTGCTCTCAAACGACAAAAGCCGTACTCTGAATCTGAGCAGCCAACCGTTTATGGTTGTAGGGGGTGGGCTATTTATAGCCACTTGGCAACCCGACCTGATTTGTCCGAAATGACCCTGGGTCACTAAGGAACTGACACGTGTTCCAACGGTCAGATTTCAAACTCACACGGCAACTTTACTTGGGCTTCAAGCAAAGCTGACTTGCCCGACTCTGGACAAGATTCGCTCTCAAAGTCTTCACTCGAAGACATAGGTTTTGTTTAAGCATCACTTCAGTCATTCTGACTGGTTCTCTTGGACCCCACTTAACAGTACGGTGGTTCCTATGACTCAACACAGAAGAAAGAGAACTATGAAAGATCTAAGTCTTCGAGCTCCATAGGCTTCATGTGGTGTCTTCTCTTGTCATAGTCTTCAATGTGAATATCTTCACATACCACCTTTGACTTCAATGTCTTCATACATTTTTAGGGGTCATCTCTGGTAGGAAAACCGAATCAATGAGGGACTTCTACCTGTGTTATCCTGCAATTCTCACAAACACATTAGTCCCTCAACTAGGTTTGTCGTGAATACTCCAAAACCAACTAGGGGTGGCACTATATGCACTTACACCCCTCCCGATCAACTGGACCCTGTTCCAAACGTAGGAGGTCCATTTCCTCCGTTGTGCGGTACGCCAGGCCTCGTTTCCATCGCCTATTCCGTCCAAGCCCTCCCGATGAACACGACCACGCATTCCGTTCCGACCCAGCCGGTTGGCTCCCACGTGTTCCGTTACCTCCCGATGAACACGACGCATTCCGTTGCCTCCCCATGAACACGACGCATTCCGTTGCCTCCCCATGAGCACGACGATGATGCTGTTTCTCCGTTCCGACCCAGCCATGTACACGAGCCTTGGCCGTACGTATGCACGAGTAGGCGTTCGAGACCCCGCCCGTATGTACACATATGTGGCCGTATTTTCTTTCTTGCACCCTGGCCGCTGTACGTACGTGTACATGCTACGTGCGCGCCTCTACTACGACACGTACGTGCCTCTACTACGACACGTGCGCGCCTCTACATCCACCAGTATATATGTACGTACACGTTCGCGACCAGAATGACAAGGCTACGTACGCTTCAACCAGGTGGGTCCCGACTGTCAGGCACTTCCTTGCCTGCGAAGATGTAGCTGGTGGGTCCCAGCAGTCAGGGGGCGGAATCGTTTTTTTTGCCCGGATGCACTTCCTTGCGTGCGAAGATGTCGCTGGTGGGTCCCAGTAGTCAGGGGCAAACATTTTTTCGCGAAGTACAGTGGCCTGTCCGGTGGGTCCCAGCTGTCAGGTGGAGGAATCATTATTTTCCGCATAATAAGGAGGCACTTCCTTGCTACGGCCATGGACCCAGCTGTCAGCCTCTCCACGTACAGTCCACGTCCGATGGAAGTCGTTCCTTGACCACGTTGAACATGTCGTGCCGAGAGCACCAGGGCGGTGGACGACGGCAAGGCCTAGGTAAGGGAAGATGTGGAGCCGGGAAGACGCGGTAGTGGAAGCCCGCAAGGAGAGGAGTATGAGGGTTCACTGGTTCGGTTGCGGTGTGAGGCTGCCGTCGCCGCAGGGCCTGGCCAGCGGTGGGAATAGTAGGGGGCGGTAAGGCCTCCACGGCAACACAGCCGTCCACGGGAGGCAGGAGCATGTGGCACGACCGGCACTGCTTTGGGCGGCTGGAGCAAGAAGACCAGAGGTTGAAGAAGCACTACGGCCGTTGGATGGACATCGTACGGTCACTGGAGCTAGAATCGTTCATATTGACTAAAGTTGACAAAGGCCCCTGTCCCAGTCAACTTAGTAGGCCCACAAGTCAGCCTCCCACCATGGTGGGTCCCAGCTAGTAGGGGGAGTATTCATTTTTTGTGCGTAATAAGGTGGCACTTCCGGTGGGTCCGAGCTGACAGCGGGGGGAACGTTTTTTCGTGAAATGCGCTGGCCCATCCGGTGGGTCCCAGCAGTCAGGGGGGAAACGTTTTTTTCGAAATAAGCTGGCCCCGTCCGGTGGGTCCCTGCTGTCACGTGGAGGAATAATTAATTTTGTGCGTAATAAGGAGGCACTTCCTTGCGGCCGCCTGGACCCAGCTGTTAGCCTCTCCACGTACAGTACTCTTCCCGATGGAAGTCGGTCGTTGACCATGTTGACCACGCCGTGCCGAGAGCACCAGGGCGGTGGTCTGGATGACGGTGAGGCCTAGGAAGGGGACGACGCGGAGCTGGGGAAGACGCAGCAGTGGAAGCCCGCACGGAGAGGAGTACGAGGGTTCACTGGTTCGGCTGCGGTGTGAGGCTGCGTCGCTGCAGAATAACAGGGGGTGTGGCATGAGTAGAGGGATGGCCTGGCCAGCGGTGGAAGTAGTACGGGGCGCTGAGGCCTCTGCGGCATCACAGCCGGCCACGGGAGGCAGGAGCACGCGACACGACCGGCGCTGCTTTGGGCGGCTGGAGCAAGAAGACCAGAGGTTGAAGAAGCACTACGGCCGTTGGATGGACATCGTACGATCACTGCAGCTAGAATCGTTATATTGACTAAGTTGACAAAGCCCTTGGTACGCGTCAACTTAGTAGGCCCACAGCTCGGATTTGGCAGAGAACATATAGCCCATTTGCGATTTGTAAGAATGTACAACTCATTTTTTAATTCTAATGGAATTTACTACAGCCCATTTACAGTTTGTTAAAAGTACAACCCAACTTCTAGCTAGGACAACGATTAATAATTTCAAACAACCGCTCAAAACAGAATTAAAAAAAATTCCCACATTTTGATCGGATCCGAAATATTTTTATCCGAAATTTCTAGTCAGGTTAAATATAATTTCATAATAAAGTTGTATTATGTTAAAATCCAACGAAATATTGCGCGCGCAACAAGTAATGAAATTAAAATTTCCAAATTCCAAAAATAATATATTTTTCAAACTAATTACGTGTTTGGTGCATAGTAACTGTCCAGTTATTATAATTACATCCCATTTATTATTTCTTAAAGTCCATTTTCTTGTTAAGCCTAATGCATACCTCCTAGGAAAGTTTGCAGCCCAGCGGGGCGGAGAATAACAAGTTGACCCGGATATTGTGTACAACTGTCGGCCCAGTTACATTGCTGATGTTGAAAAAAAGGCTTGTGTAGTACAGTACAACCTAACATGGTTACTCAACCCACATTCAGCGACGCCGAAAAGGCCCAAACAAGGCTTCTGTACAACTTTTTGAAGTCACTGAGCTCAATTAATAACTTAAGAAAAAAGTTAGATTACAGTGGAACCTAATTAAAAGCTGTCACAAGAAAATAAATAATTCAACGGGTCCCACTTGTGCGTGTGCGTGTGTGTGTGCATGTGTGTGTGTGAGAGAGAGAGATAGAGAGAGACCCATCGGTCGATGCTCGTAAATACATATTTCAGTCGTATGCATTGCTGATGCTCAGTAAAAACTTATATAGTTGACACAATCATATAGAACATCATAGCACACTGAACTTGCATACAAAAATTTCACGCAGGCGGCACAATCAGGATGGAAGCAGTGGATCACTACGGGAAGGGCTATGTTGAAACCAACAAAGTCGTACATAACGGTTCATCATCTTTATCAATGATGGGTAAATATCTTGAATGTTGTGCAAAGAAAACAGATAGACAACACAATAAGTTCTGCTAGCACATTAAGTTGACGTACAACCCTTTCTAAAAAAGTTCAGGTACAAAATTAGAATAGGTCACAATCAAATGTACTGGCATATCAGTGCTTCACACCCATAGCTCGTATTTAACTAGTGTCTGACAAGATTCAGTTGTTACCTCAAATTAGAGCACATCCAGGCAGCCAGCCCTGCCTCTTCTCCCAAAGAAGCAGTGGCCTCCGCCACGCGATGGAGTAGGCCCTGTGCCATCCATCGTTCCGAGCAACACGGGGAAAGTCTGACGTTGACTCCTGTAATGGACGTCGTTGACGGACCCTGGCACCAGCGGCGGCGGCATGATATCGATTGATGGATTGACCACTTCTTCGACATGCACGAACACTTGATACAGGTACATCCCTAACGTGGTCTGTGGCGGCCTTGGTGGCGACGAATAGTACAACCCCGGTTCCTGCACCAGTATCTCAACACCAATCATGTCCGGTATGGTGGACGGCTTCTTCATCCATGCCATAACTGTCAGAGCCCAGTTGTTTGGAGGAACAAACATACTTACGAGCTCACCTCCAAGGTCGTTGATAAGCTCGTTCATGGACTCGCTGTTCCAAGCACGTCGAGGCATGCCGTGGAAGGTAAGCTTTGTTAAAAACTCAAGCTCAGATGGCACCAAGCCCCATCTAGGGTGCCACCGATCAAAGCTCACCAGTGCGCCATCGCAGAACAAACGCCGGGAAGATTCAAACACATGACTGCAGTCGAAAGTTGTCCGGAACCTGACAAAGAAATCAGCCGGTGGCGGACAGACTTCGACAAGCAAGTCACTTATTTGGATGCCGTGCGCTATGCCAAGAGCTTTGACAAGGTCATTCGGCGAGACGGGAGGCCGGTCGCCGTTGATGGTTACCATCAGCACTTTGCCGGAAAATCGGTCGTCAAGCGCCGCCATGCCACTATTGAGCGACAGCACGCAGTGACCTAAGGCAGGACGGACCTCAGGATCTCCGGCTCGGAGATCCGCATTGACCGGCGACATGATAGTGTGCTTGAGTACAAGGAGTACAGGAGGGGATTTGGGGGAACTGGAGTACGAATTGAGATTCCAGAGGTGGGAGGGGCGGGAGACTGGGGATGAAAAGGTAGCATGAATTTCGAGCACGCGCGTCTAATATGCTCTCGGCGCGCAAGCGCACGAAAACACCGGTGGCGCCCACATGTCGGCCTAAGATCCTTATTCTTTCTTTTTTGGAGAGCCCGCCTTTTTTCCAGGAGCTTTTGAGAGCCCGCCTGAGAGTCATAATTGACCTATTGCATTGCGTTACTACTCGGCCCATATTCAACGACACCTCACTGGCCCAAACAAGTGTACATCATCGAAAAGACACTGAGCTCAAATTATATAACTTGAAAAAAGAGAGATATACTCTGAACCTGGAGAATGGTGATGCCCTCATTTAGCCCACCATAGTTCGAGACAATAAACAGTTCGAAACAACGTATATACAACATTCAAACACTGACTAGTGACTACTACTGACATAAACAGCAAGACATGATAGTTCATAAGAAGTCTTGCTACACCACCAAAATGCACCCATCTGCAGTGCTCAGACTCTCGTGATCCAGACGAGAATGACATTCTAAACAGAAGCAACTATTACATAGTAAGAGTGACATAGACGAGGATGACCAAATGACAAGGAATATGCATAACAAAAGAAAGAACTACCCATACAGAACCAGCAGCAAAGACAACAAAGTCATTCGAAGAGATGATCCAACACCATCATAATTTGCAGCCCCGCTTCAGCGCCTAGTGATCCAGAGACACCAGTACTCCACCCTTTCGATGCAACATGCCAATTACCTATCAACCTGAAGGCTTGAACCACATCACTGCCTGTCGTAATTGAGACATCCAAGGATCAAAGTTAATCCGGATGCCTTTGTCATTCTCACCTTCTTTTGGCTGCAGGTTGTATCGTTGACAATCAGGGGAGTTTTCTTCCGAACTCCTAGGGCTCGCCGTGTAGACACAGTTTTCCATAGCAAACAGAGCCTCTCTGCCATCAAGGTCCTTGTCAATGGTTATCTCCTGGTTAATCGGATAATTGAGTCTGAGAAACATAGAGTGTGAACCAAGGCTGTTTACCCGCCTCCAACTAAAAAATCCTAAAGGCCCCAACAAGCTGGTATCCTGCTCATAGACGTAACAGCCACTGTCCGGATACTCACGTATTACACGGTGCTTGTATACAGTGGGATTTTTGCAATATAAATTTTCCGGCTCATGTGTCCGAATGACCATCAGTCTTTTGCTGTCGTCTGATCGAGCGAGGAACCAGTTGTGCTTCCCTGTTTTTGGCAAAGGTGGTGTGATTACAAAGGGCAGTAACTGTAGGGACACTGCATCATATCAAAAAGGACAGGCATTGTTAATGTAAGATCAGCATTGTTCAGACTATGAGTAGGATAATGCAAGAAACAACATTGATATGTCCCTGTTGGAACTGGGAGGAAAATACAGGAAATGTATACTGGGTTCGAAAATATAGAAGTGCCATGCATGGTTATACTCATGTTATCTCGCAATCGATTCTTCACAGGAAACTACCATGTCATGCATGTTATGTAATCATGTTCTGTCCTCACAAACAAATTCTTCAAGGTAACTAATAGACCATGCATTGTTATATACTCGTGTTCTGTGGGCAAAATTTTTGTGAGGATATTATTCTAGCCATTGATTGCTGAAGGGAGAATATAGGTATGTACACATGGTAAGCATTGCAGGATTTCACTACTTCCAAATATAGAGTTCTCCATATGCACATTTACTTCCCTAATGTATGGTTAGATGAAACCAACAGTGTGGTGCATGTTTCTACAATCTTCTGCAAAAAACAAGGTCCGTCCAACTGACGTAGTAATCTAGATGACTTGGACCGTGATGGTAATACTCTATATAATCCAACAGAGGAAGAATAATCTCATGGGACGTCTGGAAGTTCACGAGCACCAACTTTTTACCGTCTTCTCTGAAGGCAGCCATCCAGTGGGAGTTCATGCCGACCCAGTACATACCTGCCAAGAAGTTTCGGGCGATGGTGATCAGATCGATGTTGAGGGAAATGATGTACGCCGACCCACTACATACCTGCAAAGAAGTTTCGGCTAATGGAGATCGGATTGAAGTCGAGGGGCATCATGCACGCCTCCGTATCATGGTGAGCCAATCTCGCAAGACCAGATAGCAGCAAGCAGGGTGTCTTGAAAAGCTTAGGCCTCGCTTCGACGATGGCCGTGTGCATGTCCCTCGAGCATGCAGCCAGCCGCAGGGTGCTCAACGTATCCATACACGAACAACAGAGGTTGAGGATGTCACTCGGGAGATTGCTCCAATCGCGGCTCATATGGATGCTGCGCGGTTCGCGTTCGACCATGGTGGAGTTTGGAAGGGGGCTTGATTTACGGGGGAGAAGGATGTCGGTGCTGGAGTGGCTAGCGAGGGAATAGTGGTACTGGGGGAGGCGAGTGAGGCGACGGTACACGGGGGCACAGTGAGATGGAGACGGATGAATAGTGTCAAGCACAGGGTGTTGTCACTTCACTTTGAGAACCGGATGGATAGTATTTGGACCATCAAGTGTACCATAGTTGTACTACTACTACTACTACTAGTAGCAGTAGGAACATGAGTACTCCAGTATTGTATAGCAGAAATAGGTCTCCCGTGCTAGCATGCCTGTTCACTTCATCGTTCAGGTATCATCCATATTGCGAGTAGAACCAAATTCTCGGCATGCCCAATCAACGCCCTGCCGCGATGCATGCAGTGGTCCTTCTGGTGCATCAAGGACGGCATGCAGATCGTTCCACACTTGAGAAGAGGAAAAATGGAAAGGTAGAACGTGGCAGCAGAGGAAGAGAACGTTGGCTAACGAGGCTGGGAGGGGATCGAGCAGGAAGTTAATGCTCCATGCCTAAAGGTTTTTGGAAAACCTGATTTTCATAAGGTGACTTATACTCACCTAAACGGAGGGAGTATTCCTTAACCAGAGAATGTTGTGTCTCCCACTCACGCGCTCAAAAAAAACTACGACACATTTTTTATCTGTTTGCATAGGTCCCACCTATCAGGAAGGATGGGCACGTACACGAACAGGTACGACTCATCAGTCTACCTGCATAGCCTTTTCATTTAGTCTACCTAGCCGTCTAATCAATTGCCTACACGCCACTTCTCCCATTTACTTCTCCATTGGGAACCAATTCTCCTCGGCTTCTTCACCTCCCCTTCGTCTTAATTTGCATCCAAACCCCACTGCGTTCACATTGTTTTAACCTCTTTAAATAATCATCTACTACTTCGGTTAGACTAGCCATCTAATCCTAATTCTCCAAACCATAGCCCTCCGTTCCAGCGGTTCCAAATGGCGAAAGAGATTGAGATGCAGGTTTTTAGCGTCCAACATGTCCTCGTCGAAGGCTCGATGCGCATAGTTGCCACCGTCACCGTCCACCCAAGGGTTGTTCGGCAGTGGATCAACAATGTATCCAACTCCCTCGAAAAGGTAGAGACGAGGGTCATCGGTCTCGAAGCAGAGTACACGGAGCGTGCCCCTGGGAAGATCCAGCGCGCCGCCGTCCTTCAGCTATGCCTCGAAGATGATGTTTTGGTGTACCACATCATACACTCGCCCTCCATACCAGGTGAGCTTCATGATTTCTTGTCTCGGGAGGACGTATACTTCTGTGGGCCAGCCATCAAAGGGGACAAACAGAAGCTGGAGCCGTACAACCTTGATTTGAAAAGCATCGCCGACCTACAAACCAGAATCAAAATTCCTATAGAAGATTGTGATAAACACACACACCATCCCTATTCGACGTAGAAAATTTTGTGCTTGGTACAAATCTTCAGAAGGGTGATGAGACGGTGGCATTAAGGTTGTCTGGATGGGAGAATTATCCCTTGACGTACAAGCGGATAAAATATGCTGCCCTCGATGCTCGTGTGAGTTTTGAGATAGCTGCAAGGTCCAAAGAGCTTGTTGCAAAGCCGTCTCCCAGAGAGAATGAGAACAAGAAGAAGAAGAAGAAGAAGAAGAAGAAGAAGAAGAAGAAGAAAAGGCTGCACCAGTAGGAGGGCATTATGGATGGATGAACTATTTCCTCTCTTGTAAAAAAATTATTCCCACTCGGTGTATATTGATATAGATGGACTATTTCGATGGTGTGCATGTCTTTGGAACAGAGTAGTAGCGTGGGTCCGCTTGACTATAAGGAACTATTTATCCGCATATATAGCTTTCTCTGCTACTCCTTCCAGTGATCGGTATGCAGTGCATGTGTCCGTAGACATGACAGCTTGTCCATGGAAGTTCAACTACGGCGACCATCACGTTTCATCTCGCGATTCCCATGACGCCTCTCCAACTCAGGACACCACGCCCCCCAACGTGCGACTCACCCCTCTCGGCCGCACCGCCCCTCTGCCTTTCTGTGCATGACATGTGGGCCACCTAAAATGCGGCGAGCATCAAGTTTCTACCACAGCCACCCGCGATTCCCACGACGCCGCTCGAACCCATGAAACCACACGTCCCCTGACCTGCGGCTCACCCCTCTTGGCCCCACTGCCCCTCTGCCTACGGGAGCATTACATGTGGACCAGTCACCTATCGGGTCCACATGTTATTGACTCAAAGGTAGGTGTAGTAAGGCGCTGAAGCTCAGTCCTGACGGCCCTGAGAGGGAAATGTTACTCCTGCGCCAGGGCTTGTGGTGCTCCCGCAACATGAACTCGTGCCAAACTCAAGATTTGTTTCTTTACTATACATGCACGCAACGATTTAATGGACATTGTAATCTCAACATATGATGGGGAGCTCTAAATTTGAATTTGAAACTTATAAAAAGAAAAGATTCAAAACAAATAAACTAGGAGAGAGGGAGTATATCGTAGGATGTGTCCCATACAAAATAAGTCCCCTGGTTTGTCACCGCGAAGATGCGGTTAGAAAGGAGCACATCGTCTTCCTACTCGTACGGCAACAAATCGGCCGCGGACAGCATGGTCCCCCATTTGACCGCCATGTGCAAGGTTCGTGCTATCTTATTCAGTCTCACCATGGTTCCATTGTACCAATTCATGCGGTGGCCCGTTGCATGGCTGATCTCAATGTTGGACAAAGGTTCTACGGGAATGGTGTCACCGTTGTAAATGTTGTGCAAATTGATGTTGGTACCCTCCCATACATATGCAAGCCAATCTCCACTCGCACCAAGCCTAACCTGTGAAATAGTGGGCAGGGGGAGAATTAAGAAATGGACACGGAAGTAGTGTTTAGAATGCATTTACTACGTGATCAAACTCATCTTACCTGCTCATCAGAGGAAATCCGAGTGCCCCTCAACGTCGGCATCTCAAGGGGCGTCAACTTGCAACTACGACCACGCAGCGCTGGAGAGACCCCAAGGAAACATCCTCGTGCGTTCCATGGAACATCAAGATGCCTTTGTATGAGTAGTTTATCTTGTGAGAGAAAAGGATGAACAAGGGAAGGCCTCTAGAGATAGAGATGGACACTACTACTACCAATATGCCGGCCCGTGCGTTGCAATGGATCCAAAGTAGTAGAATAATACTTGTTCACGTGCTTGAAATATAAACACTCTAGTTTTGATATACATGTGTCAGCAGACATGACAACTTGTCCATGGAAGTTGAACCATGGCGACCATCATGTTTCTTGTTTCTACCACTACCACACCCACACGCGATTCCCATGACGCCGCTCCAACCCACGGCACGGTGTCCCCCAACGTGGACATGGATCCTCTGACGTGGCTATCACTGTCTTGCCCTGCCTTTCCTTCACTGACAGGTGGGACCCACGCTTATGGGTCCCACATGTCAGTGACAGAATGGTAGGATTGTTCACGTCAGGGGATCCTCATCCCCCCGACGTGCCCCTCATCCCTCTCGGCCCCACCGCTCCTCTGCCTTTGTGTGCATGACATGCGAGCCAGCTGAACTGCGGTGACCATCAACTTTCTACCACAGGCACACCCGATTGGACACGGTTTGCCTGCTCCGCTGCTGTGCTCCGATCCGTACTCCCGCACCATCAAATTTTCATCCAGCGGCTGTGACACATTTCGTCCCAGGCATCAATCCTCAGCTGGAGTACTTATGTACTACAGGTAGTACCCGCCGGTGTGGCCATCTACGCCTCGTAACGCCCCGACGCCCAGCTGTGGCACCCTCGCCACGGCCACGCCACCACTGTCCGGTTCATCTCGAACAAGTGAGTCGCGAACCACGCCACCACCATGAGAATGACATGTGGGCCAGACGCATTTAAGGTCCGCATGTCATTGACTCATAGGCCGGGCACTAAGCCACTGAAGTTCGGTCCCGTGGGCCCCGAGAGGGAAATGTAACTCCTGCGGCAGGCCTTGTGGTGCTCCCGCAGTACGAGCTCGTGCCAAAACTGGAATTTATTTCTTACTACTACCAACTACTAGTAAGGTACACGTGCATTTCAGGCATGAGATTCTGGTGGTTTGTGCATTATGCTTCTACATGTGGAGCTTTCTGGATTCTAACATGTGGCAAAATCTGGTGGAATGTAAGGTTAGGCAAGTTTGATTAACTTAGGTGAGTGTTTGGTTCAAGCCACACCTTAGGCAAGCCACACTAAGGCCCCACATGACATACACACAAAAAATGTGGCAAGATTCCCTTAGGCTTGCCAACTTGTGGCTCTCATTTTGAAGAACTAATAACTTTGCCTAAGCTTAGTTGTGGCAAAGTTAGTCATGAATTAAGTTCAACCATGGAGTCTTCTAGATTATACATGTGGCAGAATCTGGTGGATGATATCCAACGGCCAGTAGTGCTCGGATTTGCTATCTTTGTACCATCGGATTGGCTTCATCCAACGACCAACTTTCAAAGTTTTTCACACACTATATAGGGGGTATAGATGTGCCGGTCCGTTGCAATGGATCCAAAGTATATCTATTTAGTGGAGTGCACTCTAAACACATTATCTATTTATTTTTCTCTAACCTTCTGTAGCCATGCAACCAAGCCACATAAGCTTCATGGGTGCCCCCCACATCATATTATTCATACTACGTTGATTGAAAAAAGATAAATCACCCAAAACAAGATCTTCCCATTTTTTGTTCCTACGATGTTGTGCCGTGCACGTACCTACTAGTTGTATAGTGGTAGTACTAGTAATATAGTATTAGGAGTACAAATTTGGTACTAGTAGGAGTAGTACTAGTACGGAATGCTCCTACTCTATCAACGAGCCCCGTCTGACACCAAATTTCTTGGCTTCCATGCTACAGCTAGATCTTCCCCTCGTTTCTGTTTTCCAACCCGGCGGCGGGCGGGGTGTCGGTTTGCTCAACGGTGGTCCCACATGAAAGTGAAAATGCTAGGCAACACGCCTTCCCTAAGCTATGTGTCGTGCCGGACGAGCCGTGTTGTACTCCCGATTCCCAGGCGTGTGGGGGTGCGACGCGAACGCGGCAGGCCTTTTCCTTTTACCAACAATGTGCCCGTGCTTTGCGATAGATCCAAAGTAGTAGAATAGTAGTATTTGTTCACAAACTTGAAAGAAATCACTATTGTTTTGATATACTCCTAATATATTACTCCCTCTGTACCTAAATATTTATCTTTTTTGAGATTTCAAATGGACTATCACATACGGATTATATAGACATATTCTAGTGTTTCTAGCAAGATGCCCGCACGTTGCACGAAGTTGATGGAAAAGGTAAGCACAACTTATAAATTGACGGATGGAGTACTAGTTACAGTGATGCATATAATTAAGCAAAGGGATCGCACATGCCGGTATTTACTGGAACGAGAATGCAGTAGCACAATAAGAATTAAGGCCACGATGATGCGATCACAGTGGTGGTTACAAAAGGCAAGAAGAAAGATGGATCCACGAACGTACGACCTCCTCCTCCTCCTCAACTTAGTGTGTCGGGCCACCCACCGGGAGCTAAGGAGCGACGGCTTTTGTGGCGAGGTCGAGGTGCTTCTCAGCAAAGGCATCCAAGGCTTCCAGCCGGTTGAGGAAGGCCAACGTTGTAGCATCCTCACTGGCCTTGTAGATACATATGTCCATGATTTGCTCGTACACGTGGATGTGTAGGTCGACGAATTCTTGTAGGGCGAGGCGCCTCGCGGCAAGCACGACCTCCAGGTGGACATTCTTCATGGCGTCGGCGGGCAATCGCAGGGCCACCAGTGCTTGAAAGAGGTTCCGGCCATGGAGGCCGATTAGGGTGGCAGGCAATGAGGAGCCCGGGCGCGCGTGCTGGAGGAGTACAGCGATGTTGTCCGTGAGCTTCTTGAGGACGGTGAACTTGTGCTGGTGGCAACGATCATCTGGTCCAACTGAGAGTCGTAGTTGGCGTCGACGGCGGCCTTCCACCGGCCGGTCTCCAACACTGTCTGGAGACGATCCTTGGCGCCATGCCGCAGGCCGGCATCGTGGACCATCTGGCGCAGCCGCTGGCTGCTCACGCGCATCGCCGCCATGGGTCTGGAGTGAGCTCTTTTGCGCTTAGTGTAGGTGCTTAGGCAAATGCTTAGGTGTGTACGATGTGGTAGATGCATTGGAATGGAGGGGTGCCTTTATATGAGGGCAATGAGGGCAAACTGCGTTGCATTCACATCGTGCAGCCTCTTTTCTCGGACCCCCTCCCATTACTTCCCTCATGCATTAATTGAAGGAGGATGCATTGGCCATTCAACATATCGGGAACCTCTACTCCCTCCCTCGTCTGCATTAAAGCCGTATCGGGAACTGCGCCGGCCGCTGTCAAATCAAATACTCCCTCCGTCTAGGTGAGTATTAAGTCATCTTACGAAAACCAAATAGTAAACACATAGGCATGGTGCATTAACTCTCACGTTGTTTCTTATTTTTGGACATAAATAGAGGAATCAACCAAGAGGAGATGTGGGGCGTGTATGCTTTTAATGACTTGAAACTATCAAACATGACATGCAGTGGTCAGTTCGTTGCACAAGAACAAATACAACCCACGTCAGCACACACGCATCTTATATAGCATCACATCCAATGGCTATAAAAGATGAATGAGACCAAATTATATCTCATCTAGATGAGTTCTAGCAAAACTGTATTAATAATACTTAGTACTCCTGCGCCATGTATCATATATTAGTATCATGTAGTACTTTATTTATTTATGAGGTATCCAGATGGCACTGCACCGCCAAGAAAAGAGGGTAACATCAAAATTATGGACTACTTTTTTGAGTATGTTGGTAAGGTCTGGTCATAGTCACTTGTTGAAATCTCTAAAAAGACAAATACTCCCTCCATCCGAAAATACTTGTCATCAAAATGGATAAAAGGAAATGTATCTAGACGTATTTTAGTTTTAGATACATCTCTTTTTATCCATTTTGATGACAAGTATTTTCAGACGGAGGGAGTAGAAAACAGAGTTGGTGATGATGGTGTGCGTGCCATCCTACAATATAGGCCGTCGGATTTATATCTAACGGATAGGAAAGAAACTATGGAAATTTTGCAAAAATATACCCACACGTCTCTCCACGTTCTCAAATAAGGCCTTCCCTCGTTCAACCTTTTCTCTCACAAGATAAACTACTCATAAAAATGCATCTTGATGTTCGGTGCTAATTTCTTTTAAAATAGTTGCTGCGATAATTGGGTTGAAGTGATTTATTTTATGTCTGCCCCAAATGATTTCAGATTCACTAGTAGTAACAAAAAAAAGGTTGCCTTGTTAATTAACAGAAAACAGGGTGAAAACTATCACATGAGGTCGGTAAAAACAAGGCACACTGGGTTCAGCGTCATCGTCACTACAGCTGTGCGCGCGCGAGAAGTCTACGTATCGAGGGGGCTACCGAGCGAGGCACTGAGACACAATGTTTGAGAGAGAAACCAATTGACAGATTATGATCAGATCAAGTTGTCACCCTTCTGCTGTCATTGTTGGGGGGGGGGGGAGGGAGAGAAAGACGTATCGAGAGTGTGTGCGGTAGGCACGGAGGCACAACTAGCGCGCGTGTGTGTGTGTGTTTGAAAGAGGAGTAGATAGATTATTATCAAGATCGATGTGCCACCTTACTCCTTTGGTGCCGGGTAGTGTGTGTGTGTATGTTTGAGAGAGAAGCCAATCGATAGATTAGTATCAAGATCGAGGTGTCACCCTACTCCTTCGGTGTTGGGAAGTGTGGGTGTGTGGGGGGGGGGGGCAGTGACACTCACATATCTCTACTCTTATAAAAAAAGATAGTTGGTGATGATGGTGTTCCTGCCATCCTGCAATATAGGCCATCCGATTTATATCCGACGGACAGGAAGGAAACTATGGCAATTTTGCAAAAAGATACCCACCCCCCTCTCCGCATTTGCAAATAAGGCATTCCCTCGTTCATCCTTTTCTCCGACAAGATAAACTTCTCATATAAATGCATCTTGATGTTCTGTGCAACGCATGGGCATCTTGCTAGTAGGGAGAAGGAGTTTGTGTGACACATATCTAGCTATATTAAGGGATAGGTAGATAGCATATGTGTGAGAGACATTATTATACTTTGAGACATTAGTGGTTGTGGGTGGGCGGAATTAAAGAGGTGGGCGTGTTAGACATAGAGAGCGTGTGTGTTTCTGTGTGAGAGACTTGTAGGACGGGGTAGAAAGACGAATTTAACCCTGACGGAGGGAGAGAAATACACGAAGTGCGCATGTGTGATTCTGATGCCCACAGGGAAATGAGATATGTATGCGTGTGAGAGAGATTGCATAATTCATTCACGTATCACTATCTAGTGATCGTGGACGTGCATCGCTTGAACATAAGTCAATATCTACTTCATATCGTGGCCAAAGGTACAATATCGATTCAACTCTATAAAGATTGGACACTCACATATCACATTTTTTTCTATTTAAATAAACCTTTTCAGTTGTGCATGCCAAAGTTACAGTGATGTTTCTTCAAACAACCAATGTAGCTATCATGTACATGCACCATTGTTACTCTTGCATTCAAATTCATTAGTCTTGGATGATTTAAGTTTCTATTTTGAAGTAATATATGTAATATTCATATATGAATTCAACGGGTACACAATTTATGAAATGGAGGCTATGTAATCATATGAGGTAACACTTTTAAGTAGCTGACTACAATATCCATTTCTTTTTGTGCGCCTCTACACTAACACATCAATGCATTATGTTTAAAGTAAATAACCAATGGCACTAAATTATCTATTAGGCTGAGCATTTGATCACTTTTTTTGTGAGCGTGCCACTACACCCGTACGATTGGCCGCGCCCGTGTGAACGTCCAAGTTATCGGCGCATCATCCCGAGTTATTGTCTTTTTTTTCTGGGGTGGACTTCACACTACTTATTAACTGCTGACGCATGCCCCGTGTACACAGTCTAGCATGACCTTCCCGCTAGCACGGTCCAAAATTAGTTGAAACTGGATAAGAACGATCCCGCGGGTGGCAAAATCTCCTGCCTCCTTCTAAAATTTCCGCCACCTTAGTCTTTAGCATGCGAAATCCTCCTTTCGTCCTTGGTGCACGGAGACCAACAGTTACAATACCGCCCTCATCTACATGATAGGTCGGGGCTGCTTTGGTAACTTTCGGTTCCCCCACTACACGGCACCCCCATTTCCTCTCCCCTCCCGCAAAAATGACTAACTCCACATCACCAGAGCATCTTACATCACGCCGTCCGTACTTCATCGCCCTTTCTCCCCTGCCCTCTCGAAACCCTAGACTGCTCATCCACCCGCATACCATACCCCATTCACTGCTAGCGGCGTCCACCTCGCCGGATCTGCTTCTGCGGCCGCATCTACCCCTCCCACCTCCCCTAGAAACAAGTAGACTGCTCATCCACCACTGTACCACATCCCATTCAGTGCCGGCCTTGTCCACGGCGCCGGATCTGCTTCGCCGGTACTCTCCTCAACCGCCGCGCATCTGCGGTGGCTCATTCGTACTCCCCACCGGAGGCGCTTCGTCCACACCCCCCGGAGCCGCCCCACCGACGCCCCCGTCGACGGCCTCTGATCCTCTTTGTCGACACCTTCCTCAACCCTACCGGAGCCGCTTCGCCGACACCTTCCTCAACCCTACCGGAGCCGCTTCACCGACACCATCGTCAACCCTACTGGAGTAGCTTCGCCTATACCATTCTCAACCCTACCGGGGCCGCTTTGCCAACTCACAAGTCCACGGCCTCAGATCCGCTTCCTCGCACCCTCATCCAACCTACTGGAGTAGCTTCTAACGCCCCGTCCACGGCCGCAGATCCG
Organism: Triticum aestivum; assembly: GCF_018294505.1. Lineage (NCBI taxonomy): Eukaryota > Viridiplantae > Streptophyta > Magnoliopsida > Poales > Poaceae > Triticum > Triticum aestivum. Next base: position 427,914,820 of record NC_057809.1, read on the forward strand.
CATCGTCGACACCACCCTTAACCCAACCACCGGAGCAGCTTATGACGCCCCGTCCATGGCCGCAGATCCGCATCGTCGACACCATCCTTAACCCAACCACCGGAGCAGCTTCTGACGCCCCGTCCACGGCCGCAGATCTGCGTCATCGACACCATCCTTAACCCAACCACCGGAGCAGCTTCACCTATGCCCTCGTCCACGGCCATAGATTCGCTTAGCCCACACCATAGTCCGCCCTACCAGAGCCGCTCCACAAACACCCTACTCGACGGTTCTAGATCTCCTTACCGGACCCCGACAGCTAGCGCAGCGTCATCACCCTCGATGTTTCTAACCTGATTCCCACCATCTGGAGAGATGCCAAGCACCCGCCACGACCTAGGTACTTGTCACCTTTAAACCCGTCCAGCATCACCTGCCCGATGTACTTCAAATATACTAACCGGTTGCTGTTACATGTTATGCAGCTAGCAAAAACTACAAGGACGATGTTTCTTCTGGATCTAACAGCTTGGCCAACCAAGATCCTGGACTGAGGCATTGCTATGATCTTGTAAGCGTGTCTCTCTCTCTTGTATTGTTCTGTGCCTGCCAGCGTGCTTTTCTAGGATTTTCGACCAGTAACCCCTTTGTGCAGACAATGATTTCTACTATTGGCTGCTAAATTAGATATGTTGATGTCATACATGATACTACCTCGTACCTCCATTCCTAAATATAAGTCTTTCTAGAGATTCCACTATAGGCTACATATGGAGCAAAATGAGTGAATCTACACTCGAAAATGCATCTATATACATATGTATGTGGTCTATACTGGAATCTCTACAAAGACAAATATTTAGGAACAGGGGCAGTACATTGCACAAAATCGTAGGTGGCATGTAGGAATTCCAGTGCACTACATTAGGCTCCCTTAGAGTGCCTGCTAGTCCAGCATACAGAGTCATGGCTAGTTTATGGTACGCACACAATCGTTAAGTGGTGGTTTAAATATGCGCAAGGGATATGCAATGTAGTATCATTTAGAGATGTCTGAAATTAGCTGTGTCAACTTGCAGATAGGGTTACACAATGAAAAAGTACAAGATGTATGTGGCAATTTCATGGAACATCGCAAAAAAAGGAGAGGCAGCGGTGAGCCTATACAGTGTGCTATGGTACGCCACTCCTCCATTGCAATCATCGTGACATGTTATTTGTATGCCAGTTCTGTTAGCCAAGTTTCTTAGGGACAATTATTACGAGTTATCCTAAGAAAATAAGCACCTGTGAACATAAGCTCCATGTAATAAGCCAACCAGTTCTTTTCATTGCGTTTTCAGCTTATCTTTGGTATGATCAGTGGAAAGTCTAGATTGCATTATATTTTTTCATTTGGCTGCCCATATGGAAATTAATTTGACTTGCAAACATCACAAATTGAACCCAGTGTAGTAATTAATATGATAGGAAAACATACCATCACTATTTGCTCAAAATGCAAATACAAAGATACCATCTACTTGGCACAATCTACTTTGGTCAATGTTTTCCATAGAGATCCCATTGCCTAATTTAAACGAAGAACGCATGACCCACATTTAAATGAAGAACAATTATTTATTTTGAAATCCGATGGTCCAAGTGGCTGGTTATTATCGTATAGAAGCACCACCTGAAAGCATCATATAGCAGCAGCAGCAGCTCATAGCAACTCATCATATTGCATCAGCAGTCTGTAATTCATCATACACCAGCAGCAGCTCATAGCAATTCATCATATAGCAGCAGCAGGAGCAGCTCATAGCAATTCATCATATAGCAGCAGCAGGAGCAGCTCATAGCAATTCATCATATAGCAGCAGCAGGAGCAGCTTGTAGCAACTCATCATATAGCAGCTAATAGCAATGCATCATATAGCAGCAGCAGAAGCAGCTCATAGCAATTCATCGTATAGTGGATCAGAATGAAAATTTGGCAAAAAATCAAAGGAGATCCTCACCTTGTTGGATGAGCTCATCCTTCAACAGCACCTCAAGGCCATAGCTTGGGAGGAGGGGAGGGGGAATAAGGTGCCTTCTTGAAGGAAATATGCCCTAGAGGCAATAATAAAGTTATTATTTATTTCCTTATATCATGATAAATGTTTATTATTCATGCTAGAATTGTATTAACCGGAAACATAATACATGTGTGAATACATAGACAAACAGAGTATCACTAGTATGCCTCTACTTGACTAGCTCGTTAATAAAAAATGGTTATGTTTCCTAACCATGGACAAAGAGTTGTTATTTGATTAACGGGATCACATCATTAGGTGAATGATCTGATTGACATGACCCATTCCATTAGCTTAGCACCCGATCGTTTAGTATGTTGCTATTGCTTTCTTCATGACTTATACATGTTCCTATGACTATGAGATTATGCAAATCCCGTTTGCCGGAGGAACACTTTGTGTGCTACCAAACGTCACAACGTAAATGGGTGATTATAAAGGTACTCTACAGGTGTCTCCAAAGGTACATGTTGGGTTGGCGTATTTCGAGATTAGGATTTGTCACTCCGATTGTCGGAGAGGTATCTCTGGGCCCTCTCGGTAATGCACATCACATAATCCTTGCAAGCATTGCAACTAATGAGTTAGTTGCGAGATGATGTATTAGGAACGAGTAAAGAGACTTGCCGGTAATGAGATTGAACTAGGTATTGAGATACCGACGATCGAATCTCGGGCAAGTAACATACTGATGACAAAGGGAACAACGTATGTTGTTATGCGGTCTGACCGATAAAGATCTTCGTAGAATATGTAGGAGCCAATATGAGCATCCAGGTTCCGCTATTGGTTATTGACCGGAGACGTGTCTCGGTCATGTCTACATTATTCTCGAACCCGTAGGGTCCGCACACTTAAGGTTTCGATGACAGTTATATTATGAGTTTATGAGTATTGATGTACCGAAGTTAGTTCGGAGTCCCGGATGTGATCACGGACATGACGAGGAGTCTCGAAATGGTCGAGACATAAAGATTGATATATTGGACGGCTATATTCGGACACCGGAAGTGTTCCGGGTGATTTCGGAGAAAACCGGAGAGCCGGAGGGTTACCGGAACCCCCCCGGGAGAAGTAATGGGCCATATGGGCCTTAGTGGAGAGAGAGAGGGGCAGCCAAAGGTGGGCCACACGCCTCCTCCCCCCTGGTCCGAATTGGACTAGGAGAGGGGGGGCGGCGCCCCCCTTTCCTTCTCCCTCCCCACTTCTTTCCCCCTCCTAGTAGGAGTCCTACTCCTACTAGGAGGAGGACTCCTCCTTGGCGCGCCATAGAGGCCGGCCGGCCTCCCCCCTTGGATCCTTTATATACGGAGGCAAGAGGCACCCCATGGACATAAGTTGATCCACGTGATCATATTCTTAGCCGTGTGCGGTGCCCCCTTCCACCATAGTCCTCGATAATATTGTAGCAGTGCTTAGGCGAAGCCCTGCGACGGCAGTACATCAAGATCGTCACCACGCCATCGTGCTGACGGAACTCTTCCCCGACACTTTGCTGGATCGGAGTCTGGGGATCGTCATCGAGCTGAACGTGTGCTAGAAGTCGGAGGTGCCGTAGTTTCGGTGCTTGATCGGTCGGGCCGTGGAGACGTACGACTACATCAACCAAACGCTTCCGTTGTCGATCTACAAGGGTACGTAGATCACACTCTCCCCCTCTCCTTGCTATGCATCACCATGATCTTGCGTGTGCGTAGGATTTTTTTTGAAATTACTACGTTCCCCAACACTTCTGCCGTAGTGTGGCATCAACCGTAGTTGTGCAGCGCCTGCCGGAGTAGTGCATTGGACGAACCACAGTGGAGCAGCTGCTGGAGACCATGCGAATGAGGGGCGGCGTGTGACGCCCCGAGACCGTCGCACCAGGTGTCTTCCAGTTATTCGTTGTTGTTGCCTTGTCATTTGCTTGCGTGTCGCATCTTGCCATGTCATCATGTGCATTGCATCATCATGTTTTCAAAACTTGCATCCATTCGGGTCTTCCAGTTCCGTCCGTTGTCCGCTCTGAGCCCAGATACACTTGCACGTGCCCGCGGCACGTCCAAAATATTATTTTATAAGTGGCCGGAAAATGTTCTTGGAATGGGTTGAAAGTTGGCATGTGGTGTTGTTATGTTGTTAGTAGGTCGCCTGCCAAGTTTCATCGCATTCGGAGTTCGTTTGATAGCCCAACCGTTAAACTATAGCGGCATTATATCCGGTCAAACGTCGGACGTTTTCGGTCTCCGAAAACAGTCGCCGGGTCTCTCTCTTCTCTTCTCTCAGCCCAAAGCTTTCTGCATAGCCCACTACCATTCACCGCCAGGCCCTTCCTAACCTCTCTCGTCAGCCCGCGACCCTCCTTGCACGCGCATCCGAAAGCTGTCCCGGACCCGACCCGAGCAGTCATCACCGTTGGGTCCGGATCATCCCCAAACATCTACAGAACGTCTCCGTTTTCTTTTTTAGGCTCCCTACCTATTTATTCCGGGCCATCCAATTACGATCGGAGGGATTCAAACGACCCTACCCAAATCCACTCGGTATATATATATATATATATATATATATATATATATATATATATATATATATATATATATATATATGGATCAAACCCTAGTCCAATCCATCCATCCCCTCTCCGCCACCAGCCGACCAACTCCCTCCTTCCTCGGGATCCTCCCAGATCCATCGAACTAGCCACCTCCTCCTCGATCCAAATCCTCCCCTGTCCAGACGCCGCTGCCACCCTCTCCATTTCTCTCGGGATCACCAACAAGCCAATCGCTAGAGCTCACCTCCAGATCTGCAAACACATCCATCCATCAGCCATGAGGGCCTCCCCTGCCTTCCCGCTCGGTCTGGATCGGGGCCCGAGCGAGAAGAGCTCGCTCCCGAACCAGCGCACTCCTGGGCGCCTACGAGCACCTCGCCACCAACCCTCGCCGGCCATCGGGGCCCTCGCCGTCCGCGACTGTGCTGCAGGACCAGACTGCCCCTTGCTCCACTTCCTTCTTCCTTTTCCTTTAGCTCCTTTTCCTTCTCTTTCTCTTTGTATAACATCTCTCCCGCTCATAGGATGCCATGACCGAGCCGAGCTTGAGCTCGAGCTCGGGTTGATCCGCCCGTCTCCGTCCGGCTTCTTCCACTAGGAGCACCGCTGTGTCGACCGCCGTCTTCCTCGCCTACGCTTGCTTCCAGCAAGGACCCAGAGAGCTTCTTCCTCGACGTCAACCTCCCTTGCATTGCCCTGATGCTGCGTCAGTAGCCGCCGCTGCCGTGGTATTCCCCATCGCCAAGTCCCAGCACCCGCGGCCCTTCGGCTCGCCTATATCCGGATGGGTCTGTGCCGTCCCACGTCGCTGGCAGCCGTCCAGCCGCCAAGTTTGTCGTCGTGTTCTTCCGCCAAGTCCCTAGAGCCGCCGCCCTGCTTCTAGCCTTGGACCGCCATGGATGGCCGGCTCTGCCAAGCTCCTCCCGCCCTAGCTGCAAGCCACCACCGCCCGGATCATCCCCGACCTCCAAGTCCCGAGCCTGCTGGCTCTGTCGTGAGTCCCCAGCGCCGCCTCCTTCTGTTCGAGCAAGGGGGGCGAGCGAGGAATTTTCTGCATCGAGTTGTGCTGCCCGAGCGCTCGTGTTGACCGTGCATGGGCCTCCTCTTGCAGCGCCTCAAGGCCCAGCCTCCCCTTGGCCCATCCGCGCAAACCCCAGCAGCCGCTGGCCGGACCCGGCCCAACGAGGTGAGGACGCGCCCAACCTCCCCTGCTCCTGTTGGGCCAGACAGATGCGGCCCATTGGTGTTTTTACCAGGTCTAAGATTTTTCTATTTATCCCAGGTTTTATAGATTTGCAAAAAAAACCCTGCTGTTCATGCATATAATAACTCTCAAACCCTGCATCGGATTAAAATAATTTATATATGAAAAATGCTTAGAATTTTGTGTAGTTTCATAATATGCCACTTTCATCTATGTCTAAAATGTTTAAACTGCTGTTTGCATGTATTTGCTTAATTGCCATGCTAAAATGCTTTAATTCATAACTTAATAACCGTAGCTCCAAACCTAACAAACTTTATATGTAAATGAGGTAGAAAAATGCATAGATTATCATAGTGACCTTACTTTGCATGATTAACAACTCTAAAATATGCTTTAGGGCAGAATAGTACCAAATCCATTAATATGCACATGAGGATTTTTCCGGACTTGTTGCTTGTTGTTCTGGCCTCATGTAAACTTGCCTAGATAGGTAGTTTTACTTTGCTTCACCCCTTGCCATGCTAAACAACATTTAATATTGTTGAGTACATAAACGAGATCGAACTAAATAAGTCATGTGGAGTTTCGTTGCATATTGAGCTCCACTTAATTTGTAGTGTTGTTTGTTGCACTTTGCCATGCCATGCTTCATTAAACCGGACATGCATCATACTTGGTTGTGCATCATGCCATGTTTATGTGGTGGTTGTTTACTATGTTGTTTGCTTCTTTCTGGGCTGATTCTCTCGTTAGCTTCGGTTTCATTCCGGAGTTGTGAGGATTCGTTCGAGTACGTCCGTTTGTCTCCTTCATGGACTCGTTCTTCTTCCTTGCGGGATCTCCGGCAAGATGACCATACCCTCGAAATCACTTCTATCTTTGCTTGCTAGTTGCTCGCTCTTTTTGCTATGCCGCGATACCTACCACTTGCTATATCATGCCTCCCATATTGCCATGTCAAGCCTCTAACCCACCTTTCCTAGCAAACCGTTGTTTGGCTATGTTACCGCTTTGCTCAGCCCCTCTTATAGCGTTGCTAGTTGCAGGTGAAGATGGAGTTTGTTCCATGTTGGAACATAGATATGTTGGGATATCACAATATCTCTTATTTTTATTAATGCATCTATATACTTGGTAAAGGGTGGAAGGCTCGGCCTTATGCCTGGTGTTTTGTTCCACTCTTGCCGCCCTAGTTTCCGTCATACTAGTTTTATGTTCCTTGATTTTGCGTTCCTTACACGGTTGGGTGTTATGGGGACCCCTTGACAGTTCGCTTTGAATAAAACTCCTCTAGCAAGGCCCAACCTTGGTTTTACCATTTGCCTCATCATCACCTACTTTTCCCTTGGGAGTCGCGCTCTCGAGGGTCATCTTTATTTTAAGCCCCCCGGGCCAGTGCTTGTCTAAGTGTTGGTCCGAACTAGAGTCCTTTGCAGCGCCACCTCAGGGAAACTTGAGGGCTGGTTTTAGTTGTACGGAGCGCTCATCCGGTGTTGCCCTGAGAACGAGATATGTGCAGCTCCTATCGGGATGTCGGCGCATCGGGCGGTCTTGCTAGTCTTGTTTTACCATTGTCGAAATGTCTTGTAACCGGGATTCCAAGTCTGATCGGGTCATCTTGGGAGAAGGAATATCCTTCGTTGACCGTGAGAGCTTGTGATGGGCTAAGTTGGGACACCCTTGCAGGGTTTTGAACTTTCGAAAGTCGTGCCCGCGGTTATGGGCAGATAGGAATTTGTTAATGTCCGGTTGTAGTGAACTTGACACTTAACTTAATTAAAATGCATCAACCGCGTGTGTAGCCATGATGGTCTCTTCTCGGCGGAGTCCGAGAAGTGAACACGGTGTTGGAGTTATGTTTGAACGTAAGTAGTTTCAGGATCACTTCTTGATCACTCCTAGTTCACGACCGTTGCATTGCTTCTCTTCTCGCTCCTATTTGTGTATGTTAGCCACCATATATGCTAGTGCTTGCTGCAGCTCCACCTTATTACCCTTTCCTACCAATGAGCTTAAATTGTCTTGATCTCGCGGGTGTGAGATTGCTGAGTCCCCGTGGCTCACAGATACTTCCAAACAGTTGCAGGTGCCGATGATACCAGTGAAGATGACGCAACCCAGCTCAAGTGGGAGCTCGATGAAGACCTATTCGTTGTTGTGTTTCGTTTCCTTTTGATCAGTAGTGGAGCCCAGTTGGGGCGATCGGGGACCTAGCAATAGGGGTGATCTTTCTTTATTTTGGTTCCGTAGTCGGACCTTGATTGTATTCTAGATGATGTAATGTTATATTCATGTATTGTGTGAAGTGGCGATTGTAAGCCAACTCTCTATCCCTTTCTTATTCAGTACATGGGATGTGTAAAGATTACCCCTCTTGCGACATGCCTACTATGCGGTTATGCCTCTAAGTCGTGCTCCGACACGTGGGAGATATAGCCGCATCGTGGGTGTTACAAGTTGGTAATCAGAGACATCTCCGATTTAGGAGCCCCCTGCTTGATCGAATCACTGACGTTGTTGAGTCTAGAACAAAATGTTTTGAGTCTTAGGATTATATATCAGAGAGTAGGATTCTTTTTACTCCTCAGTCCCTTCGTCGCTCTGGTGAGGCCTCCTGACATAGAGTTTTGACCCTTCTCTCCTCAAATTTTCACTAATTTTTTTAGGATCACGCTGGTATTTTGGAATTGTTCCGATGGTTTTGTGCCGAGAACATTGTTCTTGGTGCCTCCTAACATTTAGGGGTTGTGACAGTGTCCCTGTGAGTTGATCTCCGAGGTGTTATCGTCACAATTTTATCGTTACAGTTCTGAAATACCTGAGTTTCGCGACATCGAAAATCTCTTTTATGCAGTTGTTGGTGAGATAACCTCGACGCCACCCAGTACTGGGGCGGGAGTTCGGGAGTATCACCATAACTCGTATAATGAATGCTTTTCGAAGGTTGAGGTAAATGATTTCCGAAGGGTTCTTGGTTATGTGTTGAAGGATGGATACAGCTGGATGTAGGATTTGCTAGTTTTGGGTGAGATATTTTGCTTCCCCTGTATCCCCAACACCTGATTGCATAACCAGAAAGTTTCGGGAGTTTATAAGTGGGAATTCAAGTAGCTCTTACGATATCTTTCCGACAGATGCATGATATGAGATTGGGGTTCGACGTCTAGTGGTCCGCCTATCGACGGTTGGTTTTACAGTGGTCTCGTTGTGTCTTAAAGAGTCATTGGCTATGATGACTTGGGGACGCTTCGTATGTCATGTGCACTACCTTGTACATGATGGTGCTGTACGATCGAGCCCATGTGGGCCCCACCATGAAAACTTCGGTCGAAATCTCTATCATATGTTTGTTCCGGCTTATTCTGCAAGCCAATCCTTGTTTTGTTTTGAGTTGTGGTATTCGAGTTGCTTCAATGTCAAGTGTTGGTTCCATACCTTTCCTAAACGGTGTTCTCATATTTCTATGTGAATACTAATCCTTCATGATAATCAAGATTGTCATGTTAATCCTTTTCAATCGGTGTGCTTCTCTTCAAGTGGACCCGATCATTTTTTTCCCATCCGCAAGATCAACTCAAGTCTTCTCAACATTGTTTGTTTCATCCATCCCAAGCTGGCTTTGTTTTCCCGCCCTCCCACCCTTTTTCTTCAAGGAATCAAATTACTTAATCAACTATCCATCTTATTGATGGCAAGCCTCTTCATTCTTTTCCGTCAATGTTCTTATCCGGTGATTCTCAGGAGGATACTAACGGAGCCTCAAGTTCATCATTATTCGCTCTTTTTCTTCTCCGGTGGATTCAAGTCAAGCTTTGTTGATCATATTCTTTCCTTGTTTCAATGCTTTCCCATGCCGTTGCACCTCTTAATCTTTCACTTCGCGCTATTCAATTATTCCGGAGTGCTCAAGATATCTCGAAGATGCGCGTTTCCACTCTGCTTTCAATTCAAACTATTTCGAGGTTGTTATCTTATTCAAGCCATTTAATTCAACCGGTGCAATCTCTCTTTTCAATTAATCGTTCAATGGTGTTTCTTTTGAGTGGGCCCTAACCCACAGGTCTTTTCCCAGGATCTTACCTGACTCTTCTAATTTTACCGGAGTTATTCTCTAATCTTTTAAAGTTTGACGTAAAAATTAATTATCATCAGTCAAATGCCTTCTCCAAGATCCTTCATATTCTTTCATCATTGGTTCAACCTTTCTAATTTTTTTTCATTCCAGAGTGCCTCAACAATTCTGGTGGTGTTTCCCATCGTCATTCTCTGCTTTTGAAGACCGAAGAAGAGTTTTCCCTTGAATCTTGTTTTGCTCTATCAAAGATTCGTGGTTCTAGCGTTATGCCATCCTCTCACAATTGTTTTCGATTGTAATATTTCTTTTCACCTATCCGGAGCAATTCAAGATTCTTTTCAGTTTGATTATCCGGAGCCCATCATCTAAGATTTATTCATTCCATCTTTCAGCTCTCGTTCTCCAAATCTTACCGGTGCATCATTCAAGTATTCTCTAATTAGTTCGTGATCTCTTTGTTATCTTGTATCAAATCCCCTCAAGTATCTTCTTTCGGTTTCCGATTCTTCCCGGTGAATTGTGCCTTTGCTATTTTCATTTTCCATTCTTCTGGTGGTTCGTTCAAGAATTCTCTTCTGCTGGTATTGTATCAATTCATTCGTTTCTTTCCAAACCCTTCCGGTGGTTCGTCAAAGACCTTCTCAAGTTTGCGCTATATCGCTCTTAATCCTTTCTACAAGAATAAGTAGTATGCCAAATCCGTTGCTCGCCATTAATATAAATTGGTGAAGGATACACATAACATAATTCTTATTCTTGTTTCATCCAAGTGATTAATTCCTTATTCTAGAGGTTCATCAAAATTCTCGTTTTCAATTGTTCACCTTTCTTTTCCTGAGTTCCAAGCTTTTCTCGGTTATATCATCGTGAAGCTCCTTCTAATCATTACAAGGCTTCACCTTGTGTTTTCAACTTCTTTTTCCTTTCATTGGGTCATCATTTTGTTACCGGAGTTCTTCATGGTAGTTCGTCAAGGATTCTTTGCATTCTTTTATTGCTCTTCAATATTTCTCTTGAAGTTAAGATCCGCCAAGCTATACTCTTAAATAAACATGGTGCTCAATACATGTTTTGTCTTGAGGAGGTTAAGCTCTCCTCATCTTGCATTTCGAAGTGCAGTTCTTTCTATCTCATCTTTTGAGGTGGTGTTATGTCATTCATGACAATTTGAGTTCATGTTTCATGATTCAAAAGTTGTCAAGAATGAGATATTTTAAATCCATCAATCTCCTCGTTGGAGTTATCTTGGGTTATTTTTCATCTACAGCTTCTCCTAAGGATTGTTGCTATTTATGGTGCTCATAAATGACCCAAGTTCTTCATTTATCCTCTTGGTGAAATAAGTTTCTCGTCTCCTTGTTGATATCAATCCAAGCTATTGGTTCCGTTAGTGGCAGAATTTCACCTCATAGTTTTGAGATGTTTTCCATAAGCCCACTACAAACTTATTCATTTCGTTGTTGGTTTTCCAACAACTCCGTTATAACCTTCTTGGAAGGGTGCCTTCCAAGCTCACTTGTGGCATAAGTGGACCTTTTCTTCTCCATCCTTTCATTTCAATGATCTTTATTCTTTCTCTCTTATAGAGGCATTGTGAGGTTGATCTTTTCTCTCATCATCTCGAATGGTGACGATCGTGTTCTTTTCATGCTTATCCATTTAACCGGAGTGTCGTGTTTTCATTCGAGCTCTCTCATCTTATCTAGTTTTGCCTCCCGTCTCAACCGGAGTGCCGTATGAAATCTTTATTACCCATTGTGCCATTCTTTCAATAGTTCCGGAGGTAGTGTGTTGTTGATTGCATCAAGTATCATCCAATCTTCCCAAGTTCATGTTCAATTCCTACCATTTACAGTCGGAGTGCTGTCCAGATTATATCATTCTTATTCCTTCTCTATCTTGTTTAACCGGAGTGTTGTGTCTATCATTCCTCTTCTAACCGGACTCTCATCCAAGTGCTTTCATTTTTCCAAGTTCATATTATTTACCTTCCATTTCTAACCGGAGTGTTGTAGTAATTGATCCTTATCGTTCCTTGTACATTTCATTCCTACCGGAGTGCTTGCATGTACTTCTTGACTATTGCAACCCTTTTACTCATGTCTTTCAACCTACAGGGTTCTCCTGATGTTCCTTGTTCCTCTTTCCTAACAGAGTGTTTTCAACTTCGTTCATCTTTGTTGTATTCTTTCTTTCAATTTGTTCAACCTCGCAAGGTTCTTTCGTTTCACTCATTTGTCAAAGAAGCAACTTTGTTTTACCTTTTCTCTTCCTCTTCTGTTTTCCCTCCGGTGCCACCCTAGATCTCGGGACGAGACCCTCTTTTAGTGGTGGAGTGTTGTGACGCCCCGAGACCGTCGCGCCAGGTGTCTTCCAGTTATTCGTTGTAGTTGCCTTGTCATTTGCTTGCGTGTCACATCTTGCCATGTCATCATGTGCATTGCATCATCATGTTTTCAAAACTTGCATCTGTACGGGTCTTCCAGTTCCGTCCGTTGTCCGCTCTGAGCCCAGACACACTTGCACGCGCCCGCGACACGTTCGAAATATTATTTTATAAGTGGCCAGAAAATGTTCTCGGAATGGGTTGAAAGTTGGCATGCGGTGTTGTTATGTTGTTAGTAGGTCGCCTGCCAAGTTTCATCGCATTCGGAGTTCGTTTGATAGCCCAACCGTTAAACTATAGCGGCATTATATCCGGTCAAACGTCGGACGTTTTCGGTCTCTGAAAATAGTCGCTTGGTCTCTCTCTTCTCTTCTCTCAGCCCAAAGCTTTCTGCACAGCCCACTACCATTCACCGCCAGGCCCTTCCGAACCTCTCTCGTCAGCCCGCGACCCTCCTTGTGCGCGCGTCCGAAAGCTGTCCCGGACCCGACCCGGGCAGTCGTCCCCGTTGGGTCCTGATCAACCCCAAACATCTACAAAACGTCTCCGTTTTATTTTTTAAGCTCCCTACCTATTTATTCCGGGCCGTCCGATTACGATCGGAGGGATTCAAACGACCCTACCCAAATCCACTCGATATATATATATCCGGATCAAACCCTAGTCCAATCCATCCATCCCCTCTCCGCCACCAGCTGACCAACTCCCTCCTTCCTCGGGATCATCCCAGATCCATCGAACCAGCCACCTCCTCCTCGATCCAAATCCTCCCCTGTCCAGACGCCGCTGCCACCCTCTCCATTTCTCTCGGGATCACCAACAAGCCAATCGCTAGAGCTCACCTCCAGATCTGCAAACACATCCATCAATATGCCATGAGGGCCTCCCCTGCCTTCCCGCTCGGTCTGGATCGGGGCCCGAGCGAGAAGAGCTTGCTCCCGAACCAGCGCACTCCTCGGCGCCTCCAAGCACCTCGCCACCGACCCTCGCCGGCCATCGGGGCCCTCGCCGTCTGCGACTGTGCTGCAGGACCAGACCACCCCTTGCTCCTCTTCCTTCTTCTTTTTCCTTTAGCTCCTTTTCCTTCTCTTTCTCTTTGTCTCACATCTCTTCCGCTCACAGGACGCCATGACCGAGCCAAGCTTGAGCTTGAGCTCGGGTTGATCCGACCGTCTCCGTCCGGCTTCTTCCACTAGGAGCACCGCTGCGTCGACCGCCGTCTTCCTCGCCTACGCTTGCTTCTAGCAAGGACCCGAAGAGCTTCTTCCTCGACGTCAACCTCCCCTGCATCGCCCTGTTGCCGCGTCAGTAGCTGCCGCTGCCGTGGTCTTCTCCATCGCCAAGTCCCAGCACCCGCGACCCTTCGCCTCGCCTATATCCGGATGGGTCTGTGCCCTCCCATGTCGCCGGCAGCCGTCCCGCCGCCAAGTCTGTCGCCGTGTTCTTCCGCCAAGTCCCTGGAGCCACCGCCCTGCTTCTTGCCTTGGCCCACCATGGATGGCCGGCTCTGCCAAGCTCCTCCCACCCTAGCTGCAAGCCACCACCGCCTGGATCCTCCCCGAGCTCCAAGTCTCGCGCCTGCTGGCCCTGTCACGAGTCCTCGGCGCCGCCTCCTTCTGTTCGAGCGAGGGGGACGAGCAAGAAATTTTCTGCATCGAGCTGTGCTTCCCGGGCGCTCGTGTTGACCGTGCATGGGCCTCCTCTTGCAGCACCTCAAGGCCCAGCCTCCCCTTGGCCCATCCGCGCAAACCCAGCAGCCGCTGGCCGGATCCGGCCCAGCGAGGTGAGGACGCGCCCAACCTCCCCTGCTCCTGTTGGGCTAGTCAGATGAGGCCCATTGGTGTTTTTTTCCCAGTTCTAAGATTTTTCTATTTATCCTAGGTTTTACATATTTGCATAAAAACCCCTGCTGTTTATGCATATAATAACTCTCAAACCCTGCATCAGATTAAAATAATTTATATATGAAAAATGCTTAGAATTTTGTGTAGTTTCATAATATGACACTTTCATCTATGTCTAAAATGTTTAAACTGATGTTTGCATGTATTTGCTTAATTGCCATGCTAAAATGCTTTAATTCATAACTTAATAACCGTAGCTCCAAACCTAACAAACTTTATATGTAAATGAGGTAGAAAAATGCATAGATTATCATAGTGACCTTACTTTGCATGATTAACAACTCTAAAATATGCTTTAGGGCAGAACCGTACCAAATCCATTAATATGCACATGAGGATTTTTCCGGACTTGTTGCTTGTTGTTCCGGCCTCATTTAAACTTGCCTAGATAGGTAGTTTTACTTTGCTTCACCCCTTGCCATGCTAAACAACATTTAATATTGTTGAGTACATAAACGATATCAAACTAAATAAGTCATGTGGTGTTCTGTTGCATATTGAGCTCCACTTAATTTGTAGTGTTGTTTGTTGCACTTTGCCATGCCATGCTTCATTAAACCGGACATGCATCATACTTGGTTGTGCATCATGCCATGTTTATGTGGTGGTTGTTTACTATGTTGTTTGCTTCTTTCCGGGCTGATTCTCTCGTTAGCTTCGGTTTCATTCCGGAGTTGTGAGGATTCGTTCGAGTACGTCCGTTTGTCTCCTTCATGGACTCGTTCTTCTTCCTTGCGGGATCTCCGGCAAGATGACCATACCCTCGAAATCACTTCTATCTTTGCTTGCTAGTTGCTCGCTCTTTTTTCTATGCCGCGATACTTACCACTTGCTATATCATGCCTCCCATATTGCCATGTCAAGCCTCTAACCCACCTTTCCTAGCAAACCGTTGTTTGGCTATGTTACCGCTTTGCTCAGCCCTGCTAGTTGCTGGTGAAGATGGAGTTTGTTCCATGTTGGAACATAGATATGTTGGGATATCACAATATCTCTTATTTTTATTAATGCATCTATATACTTGGTAAAGGGTGGAAGGCTCGGCCTTATGCCTTGTGTTTTGTTCCACTCTTGCCGCCCTAGTTTCCGTCATGCCGGTGTTATGTTCCTTGATTTTGCGTTCCTTACACGGTTGGGTGTTATGGGGACCCCTTGACAGTTCGCTTTGAATAAAACTCCTCCAGCAAGGCCCAACCTTGGTTTTACCATTTGCCTCATCATCACCTACTTTTCCCTTGGGAGTCGCACTCTTGAGGGTCATCTTTATTTTAGGCCCCCCGGGCCAGTGCTTGTCTAAGTGTTGGTCCGAACTAGAGTCCTTTGCAGCACCACCTCAGGGAAACTTGAGGGCTGGTTTTAGTTGTACCGAGCGCTCATCCAGTGTTACCCTGAGAACGAGATATGTGCAGCTCCTATCGGGATGTCGGCGCATCGGGCGGTCTTGCTAGTCTTGTTTTACCATTGTCGAAATGTGTTGTAACCGGGATTTCGAGTCTGATCGGGTCTTCTTGGGAGAAGGAATATCCTTCATTGACCGTGAGAGCTTGTGATGGGCTAAGTTGGGACACCCCTGTAGGGTTTTGAACTTTTGAAAGCCGTGCCCGTGGTTATGGGCAGATGGGAATTTGTTAATGTCCGGTTGTTGTGTCTTGACACTTAACTTAATTAAAATGCATCAACCGCATGCATAGCCGTGATGGTCTCTTCTCAGCGGAGTCCGGGAAGTGAACACGGTTTTGGAGTTATGTTTGAACGTAAGTAGTTTCAGGTCACTTCTTGGTCACTCCTAGTTCACGACTGTGGCATTGCTTCTCTTCTCACTCCTATTTGCGTATGTTAGCCACCATATATGCTAGTGCTTGCTGCAGGTCCACCTCATTACCTTTTCCTACCCATGAGCTTAAATAGTCTTGATCTCGCGGGTGTGAGATTGCTAAGTCCTCGTGGCTCACAGATACATCCAAACAGTTGCAGGTGCCGATGATACCAGTGCAGATGACGCAACCCAGCTCAAGTGGGATCTCGATGAAGACCTTTTCATTGTTGTGTTTCGTTTCCTTTTGATCAGTAGTGGAGCCCAGTTGGGGCAATCAGGGACCTAGCAATAGGGGTGGTCTTTCTTTATTTTGGTTCCATAGTCGGACCTTGATTGTATTCTGGATGATGTAATGTTATACTCATGTATTGTGTGAAGTGGCGATTGTAAGCCAACTCTCTATCCCTTTCTTATTCAGTACATGGGATGTGTAAAGATTACCCCTCTTGCGACATGCCTAATATGCGGTTATGCCTCTAAGTCGTGCTCCGACACGTGGGAGATATAGCCGCATCGTGGGTGTTACACGGCGCCAGAGGGAGGAGCAGCCAGGGAGATTTCCCCCTACCCACCGGCCATGTAGCCTAGCTGCACATAGCATCATCGAGGACCAGGCCAGATGGGACCAGTGGCAACGGCTCGCTAGAGGAACCCTAGTGCTGCAGGCAGGGGATCGAGGTAGAGGGAAAGGGGAGAGGAGATGCAAGCGGGCATGGCAATGAATGCTTGAGTGTTTGTTTTTACTTGAGGGTCAGGTGTGACACGGGTGTCAGCAGTTGCATTTTGAGTGTAATATAGGCAGACAACAGAGTCATTTCACTATTCCCCTTCCCTTCAATTTTTAGTGAGGTTCTACCCGAAACACCCCCTCCAAAGCGAAATTAGTTAAGCCCAAGCCCATAACTCAAAAATGACTTCTTTACATCTTTTATGGCTTATTTTGACAATAAGCCCTGAAAAGGCGGAATAGAACTGGCCCTTAACCTGCAATTCAATTGTGCGTGGAATGATGAATCACTCCTGCCTGCTATAGTGTATATTTAGGCATCATCATACATGGCATAACCTAATACATGTGCATTCCATTGTAGAATCTGGAATATGCAATGTTTATGTTAGTTCGTACGTTGCACATGATGTTTAAATGCCCCTTAAATCTGGTCAGTGAAGTGATGGTCTTTAAGCCTCCTCCTTTGCTTCTTTTCTTGATATGTAAGATTTGCTCACACATCTGTTCAGTTGCTTGTTTGCATCAGCCAGCCATACTAGGACTGTTTGCTTTGATTACTTCCTGCTCTTGACCTAACACTCTAACAGAGCTTGTCAATGATTTAAACACTAAGGGCTGCTGTAGTGGGGCCTTTTCTAACTCATAGGTGACATAAAGGTTTGGCTGTACACTAAAGTAGGCTCTCCAAGAGTACCAGGAGATCCAGTTCGAAGGTATGCCTAGTTTTTACATAGTGCAGACATAGTAAATGCTCATTTCATTGTGTGCAAGTGCAAGAGATGCGACATGTTTCATTATGTGGTGTTGTTTTGTTATAATCTCATCCTTTTGTGTTCACAGACTTGAAAGTATGCATATTTATCTTCCAAGGAGACGAGTAACTAGTTTGTGTCACCTTGCAGAGGGGGTGCAATGAAGATAAGATTGAGAATTTCCAAGTACAAGATGTTAGGAAGGAGCCTTGCAAGATAAGTAGGAGCTGCACTGAGCCTCTTCAACTTGTTAAGGTAAGTCACTGTATCCAACTCAACAGTTCAATTCCTTGTTTGTTTCAGGCATAGTTAATTTGCTCTTTTATATTGCTTTATTTGTCCTCAGTTAATGAGATGCCCAAAGAATGATGCTTGATGTTGGGTACTTGTATCACTATTAGTTGACATAATTAAAGGCCTTACCATTTAATTACTCTGCCGAAGTCTGCCTAAAGCTTTGAAGTCTATTAACCAACTATTATTGCATGAGGCTCACAATCTAGTTTATACTACGCTAATGATTGCATAGTTTTGCATGCTGTAGTATGTTTGTATGAAACCCTCTACTGTTCATTATGCTCCCTAAGACTTTAATTGAGGCACAAAATGGCCAACTGCTTGCTTACTTATAGGCAACGTGTTGTCTAAATTTGTAACTTGTCTGTGTTTTCGATTGGGCCCCAACATCATGCTCCTCTGGTGAGCTAAGAGGGATTTCTGTATGCAGGCTGCACAGACTATCTTTTTTATAATTTTTAAAATATCACCTGCTTATGCTTCATAACGTGTAACTTTTTTTTGAAAGTGACGTGTAACATTATTGTTAGTCCTGTTTTGCCATGTAGTACAAAATAGTGTCTTGTTCGCTTCACTGTTGTAACTATATTTTTTCCCTAGTCATGTGTACTTACAGAAACATTTCAGGATGAAGTGATATCAACACAAAGATCTACGAGCAGTGCGGCATGGCCATTACCGAATGATTATGGATTGGAATTGGAATGTACTGATGTTCTCGAGCATCAACTAGAGGTGGCAAGACAACATGTACATGATTGTCAACGCATAATCAACAAGTTGAGACTGGACATGCAGGTATTAGATGCAAGAGTCAAAAAAATGAAACAAGACACTGAGGTAACCATGAAGGAATTGGAGATTTTGTAGACTGAAATTTGTGCTATCTGAATCCGGCCAATCCTATTTTCTGAAGAGATTATAGTTCAAATGGAGTTAAGTTGATGCGCGTCCATGATGTATGAGCTGTATTTGCCCAGTGTATGTAATTTGTTGTTTGTGTTTGCTTTATTATCACCTATGTCGAACCATAATGCCCAGCGGGTATAATCGGCTGTAATTTCTTTATTGTATAGTGTAGGATTATTCTACCTTTCTATGCCTTGATCTCTTTGTTGTATAATGTATGCTTTTTAGAGATGATAGTATTGAGTAGGATAATTCTTTGAATATGCTATATCGTTCAAACAGGGGCCAACTCGCCCGACTATGGCCCTTCACGGGCCGTCGGATCCATGGGCCTTGTACGTCTCGTAGGATCCATGGGCCTTGTACGTCTCGTAGGATCCACGGGCCTTCTACGTCTCGTAGGATCCATGGGCCTTCTACGTCTCGTAGGATCCATGAGCCGCCGACTCATTTATGGGTCTTGTACGGGCCTTTAATGGGCCATAGACGGACCTTTAATGGAAATTGTACGTTTTATGAGCTGACCATAACGGGCCGTTAATAGGCCGTATTTGGTGATGCTATGAAAATGTCCCAACAGACTAACGGTCCACAAACGGGCCGACTGTAACGACGGGCTGAATTTGGCCCACAAGCAGAAAATGACAATAACGGGCCGTAAGTAACCGAATGCTGCAAATGAGCCCAAGAATAAATGGGCCCTTAGAAGGCCGAAAGTTAACTTGGGCTGGAAACGGCCCAATGGAATAAAGGGCCGTTAATGGGTATAAAGTGATACACTGTTCAATACGGGCCAGTTTCACAACGGGCCGTTAATGGGTGTAAAGTAATACACTGTTCATTACGGGCCAGTTTCAGCATGGGATGCTAATGGGCCAAGAGTTACAAAGGGCCTCATATGGGCCAAAAGACATCATGGGCTATACATGGGCCAGAAGTGAAAATGGGCTGGAATCATATTGGATGGCCCAGATGACACTACTGGGCCTAATTCGGATAGGGCGTAACGGGCCTTGGGTTAGCGGGTTGTAAATGGGCTATATGCGAACAGGCCGTTAACAGGCTTTCCATGTGCCGGCCCGCCAGCTTTTGACCAATCAAACGGGCCGGCCTTTTCACAGGAATGAGCCACTGTTGGGCCGTGCCACGTGTCAACATATCATAGGCGCCTTCTGTCCAGTGAGTGGATGACATTTGTCCCAACGATGAGCCGACACGTGTTTCCTCTAGCCAATGATGATTTTACACGTGGAAAATCCCCATTGGTCGGGGCTGTTAACGGGTTATCAGATCCAAAACCTGACCCGATAGCTTAACGGCGTTCCGTTATGGTGGATGCCACGTGTCGGTCACCCTTGACGAAAGCACTTCTGTGACGTGCGATTTATCGTCATGGAAGTGGAAACTTCCGTGATGATAATTTTGGTAATGTCATGGAACACTTCTACGACAGCACAGGTATGACTATCTTGATTCTGTCATAAATTTGTCATGGATGTACATGCATGACAAAAAACACGACCTACTGTGACAAACACGTATCATCACAGAAGTGTATTTTTTTGTAGTGATTGGAGAGGCTTGATGATTTTTTGGTTGGATGGGTTGGATCATGGATGGGCGCCATGGTCGCCCGTGGAGGAGGGGGTGGGAGGGGGTGGAGGTGGAAGCCATGGAAGCACGAGAATTCTAGTGAGTTGCTTCGGTTTGTGAGGGGTTTATGTCCAAACTTTCGTGAAACATGCCAAATTTTTTACCATATCATCTTGGTGGCATGACATTACATCAATCAAGGTTTCATGTGTTTTTGATATTTTTTTATTTTTTTGGAATTTAAATACCATGGCACTCCATGCTCAATTGTGTCATAGCCGTTAGACCAATATGTTAGAAAATTCCTTCCAATTTACTGCACATGGAATTAAATCACACACAAGTACACAAAATATGACTTTTCAAACCATCATGGTTAGCTGTTGCATGTACATATAGTTGATACGTCCATTTTGCATCATGTTTTATTACTGTTATTTATGATGTTTTTATCCATAATAGTTCTTTTTGGAGTAATTCTAATGCCTTTTCTCTCATAATTTGCAAGCAACACATCAAGAGGGAGAATTCCAGCAGTTGGAAATCTGGACCTGGAAAAGCTACGTCAGGCCACCTATTCTGCACTACTCCAAATGACCTGAAACTTCACGGAGATTTTTTATGGATTATTTAAGACATACTGGAGCTAATAAACACCAGAGGGGGGCCACTAGGTGGGCACAACCCACCTGGGCGCGTCAGGCCCCCCAGGCGCGCCCTAGTGGGTTGTGGCCTCCTCGGCCCACCACCGCTGCCCATCTTCTGGTATATAAGTCATTTTGACCTAGAAAAATAACGAGAGGACTTTCGGGACGAAGCGCCACCGCCTCGAGGCGGAACTTGGGTAGGAGCACTTTTTCCCTCCGGCAGAGCGATTCCGCCGGAGGAACTTCGCTCCCGGAGGGGTAAATCATCGTCATCATCATCGCCAACAACTCTCCCATCTTGGGGAGGGCAATCTCCATCAACATCTTCAACAACACCATCTCCTCTAAAACCCTAGTTCATCTCTTGTGTTCAATCTTGTTACTGGAACTATAGATTGGTGCTTGTGAGTGACTAGTAGTGTTGATTACATCTTGTAGTCGATTACTATATGGTTTATTTGGTGGAAGATTATATGTTCAGATCCATTATGCTATTTAATACTCCTTTGATCATGAACATGTTTATAATTTGTGAGTAGTTACTTTTGTTCTTGAGGTCATGGGAGAAATCATGTTGCAAGTAATCATGTGAACTTGATATGTGTTCAATATTTTGATAGTATGTATGTTGTTATTCCATTAGTGGTGTCATGTGAACGTCGACTACATGACACTTCACCATATTTGGGCCTAAGGGAATGCATTGTGGAGTAGCAAGTAGATGGTGGGTTGCGAGAGCGACAGAAGCTTAAACCCCAGTTTATGCGCTATTTCGTAAGGGACCGATTGGATCCAAAAGTTTAATGCTATGGTTAGAATTTATTCTTAATACTTTTCTCGTAGTTACGGATGCTTGCGGGAGGGTTAATCATAAGTAGAAGGTTTGTTCAAGTAAGAACATCACCTAAGCACTGGTCCACCCACATAACAAATTATCAAAGTAGCGAACACAAATCAAAGCAGCGTGATGAAAGTGACTAGATAAAATTCCCGTGTGCCCTCAAGAACGCTTTGCTTATCATAAGAGACCATTTTGTCCTGTCCTTTGACTCAAAAGGATTGGGCTACATTGCTTCACTTTTGTTACTACTACCGTTACTTGCTCGTTACAAATTATCTTGCCATCAAACTACTCCGTTACTTACAATTTCAGCACTTGCAGACATTACCTTACTGAAAACTACTTGTCATTTCCTTCTGCTCCTAGTTGGGTTCAACACTCTTACTTATTGAAAAGAGCTACAATTGATCCCCTATACTTGTGGGTCATCAAGGCTATTTTCTGGCGCCGTTGCTGGGGAGTGAAGCGCCTTTGGTAAGTGGAATTTGGTAAGGAAACATTTATATAGCGTGCTAAAATTTATTGTCACTTGTTACTATGGAAAAGAATCCTTTGACAGGTTTGTTCGGGACATCTTCACCTCATGCAGAACCACAATTAGCAACCCCTCAACCTACTGCACCTACTAAAAATATTTAATATGAAATTCCTTCAGGTATGATAGAACAACTACTAGCTAATCCTTATGCAGGAGATGGAACCGAACATCCTGATATGCACTTGATATATGTGGAACAAATTTGTGGATTGTTTAAGCTTGCAGGTTTACCCAGGGAAGAAGTGATGAAAAAGGATTCCCCTTTATCTTTGAAGGGAAAAGCATTGGCATGGTATAGGCTATGTGATGATATTGGATCATGGAAGTGGAATCATCTGAAATTGGAGTTCCACCAAATTTTTTATCATATGCATCTAGTTCATCGTGATTGGAATTATATATATAATTTTTGGCCTCGTGAAGGAGAAAGTATCACTCTAGCTTGGGGGAGGCTTAAGTCAATGTTATATTCATGCCACAATCATGAGCTCTCAAGAGAAATTATTATCCAAAGTTTTTATGCTCGACTTTCTCGTAATGATCAAACCATTCTTGATACTTCTTGTGCTTGTTAATTTATGAAGAAGACTATTGAATTCCAGTGGGATCTTTTGGAAAGAATTAAATGCAACTCTGAAGATTGGGAACTCGACGAAGGTAAAGAGTCAGGTATTAAACTTAAGTATGATTGTGTTAAATCTTTTATGGATACTGATGCTTTTCAAAAGTTTAGCACTAAATATGGACTTGACTCTGAGATAGTAGCCTCCTTTTGTGAATCATTTGCTACTCAAGTTTAAATATCACCCACCTATTAAAGAAGAAATTAAAGAACAAGTACTAGTTAAAGAAGAAACTATACTTTATAATGTTGATCTAGTTGTTCCTTCTGCTTATTTTGAGAAACCACCTTTCCCTATTAGGATTAAGGAACATGCTAAAGTTTCAACTGTGGTTAACAAAAGCTATATTAGAACACCTAAACCTGATGAACAAATTAAAGTTGAACCTAGTATTGCTAGGGTTAAAGATCTCCTGGAAGAAGATATGGATGGTCATGTTATCTACTTCTGTGAAGAAGATGCTAGAATTGCTAAACCTGATAAAAGATATAAACATAGACCTGTTGTTGGCATGCCTGTTATTTCAGTTAAAATAGGAGATCACTGTTATCATGGCTTATGTGACATGGGCATGCTACCTCTTGAGCATGCGTTGGTTTTCCCTTGAAGATGAAAGGGTGATGCAACAAAGTAGCATAAGTATTTCCCTCAGTTTTTTTGAACCAAGGTATCAATCCATGAGGAGACTATGCGCAAATCGCCTAGTACCTTGCAACCAATGCGATAAAGGGGATGTCAATCCCTTCACGGCCACTTGCAAAAGTGAGATCTGATAAAGATAATAAGAGAAATATTTTTGGTTTTTTTGTTGTATATACTGAAAAGTAAAGATTGCAAAATAAACAGTAAACTAGAATTATAGATCGGAAACTTATATGATGTAAAGTAGACCCTGGGGCCATAGGTTTCACTAGTGGCTTCTCTCAAGATAGCATATATTACGGTGGGTGAACAAATTACTGCCGAGCAATTGATAGAAAAGTGCATAGTTATAAGAGTATCTAGGCATTATCATGAACATAGGCATCACATCCGTGTCAAGTAGACCGAAACGATTCTGCATCTACTACTATTACTCCACACATCGACCGCTATCCAGCATGCATCTAGAGTATTAAGTTCATAAGAACAGAGTAACGCATTAGGCAAGATGACATGATGTAGAGGGATACACTCAAGCAATATGATATAAACCCCATCTTTTTATCCTCGATGGCAACAATACAATACGTGTCGATTCCCTTTCTATCACTGGGATCGAGCGCCGCAAGATTGAACCCAAAGCTAAGCACTTCTCCCATTGCAAGAAAGATCAATCTAGTAGGTCAAACTAAAACGATAATTCGAAGAGACTTGCAAAGATATCAAATCATGCATATAAGAATTCAGAGAAGAATCAAATATTGTTCATAGATAATCTTGATCATAAACCCACAATTCATCGGATCTCGGCAAACACGCTGCAAAAAGTATTACATCGAATAGATCTCCAAGAACATCAAGGAGAACTTTGTATTGAGAACCAAGGAGAGAGAAAAATCCATCTAGTTAATAACGATGGACCCGAAGGTCTGTGGTAAACTACTCACACATCATCGGAGAGGCTATGGTGTTGATGTAGAAGCCCTCCGTGAACGAATCCCCCTCTGGCGGATCGCCGAAAAAGGCCCCAAGATGGGATATCACGGGTATAGAAGGTTGCGGCGGTGGAAAAGTGGTTTCGTGGCTCCCCTGGATGTTTTCAAAGTATAAGGGTATATACAGGCAAAAGAAGTATGTCGGTGGAGCTACGAGGGGCCCACGAGGGCCCGCCTACCCCCCTGGGTGCGCCCTCCTACCTCGTGGACGCCTCGTTGCGTCTCTGACTTCCACTCCAAGTCTCCTGGATTGTGTTTGTTCCAAGAAAGATCCTCTCAAAGGTTTCGTTCCGTTTGGATTCGGTTTGATATTCCTTTTCTGCGAAACACTGAAATAGGCAAAAAACAACAATTTGCACTGGGCCTTCGGTTAATAGGTTAGTCCCAAAAATAATATAAAAGAGTATGTTAAAGCCCATTAAATATCCAAAACATATAATATAATAGCATGGAACAATCAAAAATTATAGATACGTTGGAGACGTATTAGCATGCCCAAGCTTAATTCCTGCTCGTCCTCGAGTAGGTAAATGATAAAAACAGAATTTTTGATGTGGAATGCTACCTAACATAATTTTCAATGTAATTCTCTTTATTATAGTATGAATGTTTAAATCCAAAAGATTCTAGACAAAAGTTTAATATTGACATAAAAATAATAATACATCAAGCATGCTAAACAACCAATTATGTCTTATCAAAAGAACATAGCCAAAGAAATCTTATCCCTACAAAATCATATAGTTTGGCCATGCTTCATTTTCATCACACAAAATGCTCCCATCATGCACAACCCCGATGACAAGGCAAGCAATTGTTTCATACTTAGCCTTTTCAAACTCTTTCAACTTTCACGCAAAATATGAGCGCGAGCCATGGACATAGCACTATGGTTGGAATAGAATATGATGATGGAGGTTGTGTGAGAATACAAAAAAGGAGTAAGTCTCACATTGACGTGGCTAATCAACGGGCTATGGAGATGCCCATCAATTTATGTCAATGCAAGGTGTAGGGCATGCCATGCAACGGATGCACTAGAGCTATAAATATATGAAAGCTCAACTAAAGAAACTAAGTGGGTGTGCATCCAACTTGCTTGCTCATGAATACCTAGGGCATTTTGAGGAAGCCCATCATTGGAATATACAAGCCAAGTTCTATAATGAAGAATTCCCACTAGCAAATCAAAGTGACAAAATAAGAGACTCTCTATCATGAAGATCATGGTGGTACTTTGAAGCACAAGTGTGGAAAAAGGATAGTAACATTGCCCCTTCTCTCTTTTCTCTCATTTTTTTCGTCCGGAATCTCATCATGACTTGTGGGGGAGTCATAGTCTCCATCATCCTTTCCTCACATGGGATAATGCTCTAATAATGAAAATCATCACACTTTTATTTACTTACAACTCAAGAATTACAACTCGATACTTAGAACAAAATATGACTCTATGTGAATGCCTCCGGCGGTGTACCAGGATGTGCAACGAATCAAGAGTGACATGTATGAAAGAATTATGAAGGTGGCTTCGCCACAAATACGATGTCAACTTCATGATCATGCAAAGCAATATTACAATGATGGAGCATGTCATAATAAACGGAACGGTGGAAAGTTGCATGGCAATATATCTTGGAATGGCTATGGAAATGCCATAATAGGTAGGTATGGTGGCTGTTTTGAGGAAGATATAAGGAGGCTTATGTGTGAAAGAGCGTATCATATCATGGGGTTTGGATGTACCGGCAATTTTCACCAACTCTCGAGGTGAGAAAGGGCAATGCACGGTACTGAAGAGGCTAGCAATGATGGAAGAGTGAGAGTGCGTATAATCCATGGACTCAACATTAGTCATAAAGAACTCACATACTTATTGCAAAAATCTACAAGTCATCAAAACCAAGCACTACACGCATGCTCCTAGGGGGATATATTGGTAGGAAAAGACCATCGTCCGTCCCCGACCGCCACTCATAAGGAAAGCAATCAAAGAACACCTCATGCTTCAAATTTGTCACACAATGTTTACCATACGTGCATGCTACGGGACTTGCAAACTTCAACACAAGTATTTCTCAATTCCACAATTACTCAACTAGCACAACTCTAATATTACCATCTTTATATCTCAAAACTACTATCAAATATCAAACTTCTCATAGTATTTAATGCACAATATATGAAATTTTTATTATACCCATCCTGGATGCCTATCATATTAGGACTAATTTTATAGCCAAAGAAAATTACCATGTTTTTCTAAAAGAATCTCAAGATAATATAAGTTAAGCATGAGAGATCAATAATTTCTATAAAATAAAACCACCACCATGCTCTAAAAGGGTATAAGTGAAGCACTAGAGCAAAATTATCTAGCTCAAAAGATATAAGTGAAGCACATAGAGTATTCTAATAAATTCCGATTCATGTGTGTCTCTCCAAAAGGTGTGTACAACAAGGATTATTGTGGTAAACTAAAAAGCAAAGACTCAAATCATACAAGACGCTCCAAGCAAAACACATATCATGTGGTGAATAAAAATATAGCCTCAAGTAAAGTTACCGATAGACGAAGACGAAAGAGGGGATGCCTTCAGGGGCATCCCCAAGCTTAGGATTTTGGTTGTCCTTCAATTTTACCTTGGGATTCCTTGGGCATCCCAAATCTTAGGCTCTTGCAACTCCTTAGTCCAAAATTCATCAAATTTTTACCCAAAAACTTGAAAACTTCACAACACAAAACTCACCAGAAAATCTCATGAGCTCCGTTAGTATAAGGAAACAAACCACCACTTTAAAGTACTGTAATCAACTCATTCTTTATTTATATTGGTGTTAAACCTAATGTATTCCAACTTCTCTATGGTTCATACCCCCCTAATACTAGCCATAGATTCATCAAAATAAGCAAACAACACACGAAAAACAGAATCTATCAAAAATAGAACAGTCTGTAGTAATCTGGAGGTTTTGAATACTTCTATAACTCCAAAAATTCTGAAAAATTAGGACGTACAAAATAATTTTTATATTTATTTACTTCAGTTGGAATTGGTATTTTATCACTCTCTGGAATACAATGAAAATTATTCTCGTGAGCACATACTTTCTGTTTTTTCGACAAAATCAAACAACAATCATCCAAGAAGATCCTAAAGGCTTTACTTGGCACAAACACTAACTAAAACATAAAAACACAATCATAAAATAGGGTAGATGATTTATTTATTACTAAACAGGAACAAAAGCAAGGAACAAAAATAAAATTGGGTTGCCTCCCAACAAGCGCTATCGTTTAACGCCCCTAGCTAGGCATAAAAACAAGAATAGATCTAGGTATTGCCCTCTTTGGTATGCAATCTATAAGTGGCTCTCATAATAGATTCATAAGGTAATTTAATTTTCTTTCTAGGAAAGTGTTCCATGCCTTTCCTTAATGGAAATTGGAATCTAATATTTCTTTCTTTCATGTCAATAATTGCACCAATCGTTCTAAGGAAAGGTCTACCCAGAATAATAGGACATGTAGGATTGCAATCTATATCAAGAACAACGAAATCTACGGGCACATAAATCCTATTTGAAACAATAAGAACATCATTAATACTTCCCATAGGTTTCTTAATGGTGGAATCCGCAAGGTACAAATTTAAAGAACAATCATCAAATTCACGGAAACCTAACACATCACACAAAGTTTTTTGAATCGTGGAAACACTAGCAACCAAATCACATAAGGCATAACATTCATGATCTTTAATCTTAATTTTAGTAGTAGGTTCCCACTAATCATAAAGTTTTCTAAGGATAGAAACTTCTAATTCAAGTTTTTCTTCATAAGATTGCATTAAATCATCGATGATATGCTTAGTAAAAGCTTTGTTTTGATCATAAGCACGAGGAGAGTTTAACACGGATTGCAGCAAGGAAATACAATCTATCAAATAGCAATTATCGTAATTAAATTCCTTGAAATCCAAAATAGTGGGTTCATTGCTATGTAAAGTTTTGACCTCTTCAATCCCACTTTTACCAATTTTTGCATCAAGATCTAAAAACTCCGAATCATTGGGACGCCTTTTAACTAAAGTTGACTCATCTCTAGTCCCATCTTTATCAAGATTCATGTTGGAGAACAAAGATTTAATAGGAGACACATCAATCACTTTTAGATCTTCATCATTATTATCATGAAAACTAGAAGAACACGATTTCACAAAGCAATCTTTTTTAGCACGCATCCTAGCGGTTCTTTATTTGCACTCATCAATGGAAATTCTCATGGCTTTGAGAGACTCATTGATATCATGCTTAGGTGGAATAGATCTAAGTTTCAAAGAATCAACATCAAGAGAAATTCTATCCACGTTCCTAGCCAACTCATCAAGCTTAGGCAATTTTTCTTCAAGCAAAGCATTGAAATTCTTTTGCGAATTCATAAATTCTCTAACACTAGTCTCAAAATTAGAGGGCATCTTATTAAAATTTCCATAAGAGTTGTTGTAGGAATTACCATAATTATTAGAGGAATTACTAGGGAACTGCCTAGAATTAAAGTTTCCTCTATACGTGTTATTACCAAAGTTGTTCCTAAAAATAAAATTCACATCCAAGGATTCATTATTATTCTCAATCAAAGTGGATAAAGGCATATCACTAGGATCAGTAGAAATACTCTTATTAGCAAACAATTTCATAAGTTCATCCATCTTTCCACTCAAAACATTAATCTCTTCAATAGCATGAACTTTTTTACTAGTGGATCTTTCGGTATGCCATTGAGAATAATTAACCATAATATTATCTAGGAGTTTAGTAGCTTATCCTAAAGTGATTTCCATAAAAGTCCATCCCATGGCTGAATCTAAAAGATTTCTAGAAGCAAAATTCAATCCGGCATAATTGTTTTGTATAATCATCCATAAATTCAAACCATGTGCAGGGCAATTACGTATCATTAATTTCATCCTCTCCCAAGCTTGTGAAACATGCTCATGCTCAAGTTGCTTAAAATTCATAATATCATCTCTAAGAGAGTTGATCTTAGTGGGAGGAAAATACTTAGAGATAAAAGCATCTTTGCACTTATTCCATGAATCAATACTATTTTTAGGCAAAGAAGAGAACCAAGTTTTAGCATGATCTCTAAGCGAAAATGGAAATAGCTTCAATTTAATAATATCATTATCCACATATTTCTTCTTTTGCATATCACACAAATCAATGAAGTTGTTTAGATGGGTAGTGGCAACTTCACTAGGAAGGCCAGAAAATTGATCTTCCATAACAATATTCAAGAAAGCGGTAATGATTTCACAAGATTCAACATCGGTAGTAGGAGCAATCGGAGTGCTAATAAAATCATTATTGTTGGTATTGGAAAAGTCACATAATTTAGTATTATCTTGAGCCATCATGACAAACAATCAATCCAACACACAAGCAAACAAGAGGCAAGCGAAAAGAGTCGAACGGAAAAAGGGCGAATTAAACGACAAATGTGAAGTGGGGGAGAGGAAAATGAGAGGCAAATGGAAGATAATGTAATGCGAGGGATAAGAGTTTGTGATGGGTACTTGGTATGTCTTGACTTGAGCGTAGATCTCCCCAGCAACGGTGCTAGAAATCCTTATTGCTACCTCTTGAGCATGCGTTGGTTTTCCCTTGAAGAGGAAAGGGTGATGCAGCAAAGTAGCGTAAGTATTTCCCTCAGTTTTTTAGAACCAAGGTATCAATCCAGTAGGAGACTACATGCAAATCGCCTAGTACCTACACAAACAATCAAGAACCTTGCAACCAACGCGATAAAGGGGTTGTCAATCCCTTCACGGCCACTTGCAAAAGTGAGATTTGATAAAGATAATAAGATCAATATTTTTGGTATTTTTGTTGTATTGATTGAAAAGTAAAGATTGCAAAATAAATAGTAAACTAGAATTATGGATCGGAAACTTATATGATGTAATGTAGACCCGGGGCCATAGGTTTCACTAGTGGCTTCTCTCAAGATAGCATAGATTACGATGGGTGAACAAATTACTGCCGAGCAATTGATAGAAAAGCGCATAGTTATGAGAGTATCTAGGCATGATCATGAACATAGGCATCATGTCCGTGTCAAGTAGACCGAAACGATTCTGCATCTACTAGTATTACTCCACACATCGACCGCTATCCAGCATGCATCTAGAGTATTAAGTTCATAAGAATAGAGTAACTCATTAGGCAAGATGACATGATGTAGAGGGATAAACTCAAGCAATATGATATAAACCCCATCTTTTTATCCTCGATGGAAACAATACAATACGTGTCGGTTCCCTTTCTATCACTGGGATCGAGCACCGCAAGATTGAACTCAAAGCTAAGCACTTCTCCCATTGCAAGAAAGATCAATCTAGTAGGCCAAACTAAACCGATAATTCGAAGAGACTTGCAAAGATATCAAATCATGCATATAAGAATTCAGAGAATAATCAAATATTTTTCATAGATAATCTTGATCATAAACCCACAATTCATCGGATCTCGGCAAACACACCGCAAAAATTATTACATCGAATAGATCTCCAAGAACATGGAGGAGAACTTTGTATTGAGAACCAAAGAGAGAGAAAAAGCAATCTAGCTAATAACTATGGACCCGAAGGTCTGTGGTAAACTACTCACACATCACCGAAGAGGCTATGGTGTTGATGTAGACGCCCTCCGTGATGAATCCCCCTCTGGCAGATCGTCGGAAAAGGCCCCAAGATGGGATCTCACGGGTATAGAACGTTGCGGCAGTGGAAAAGTGGTTTTGTGGCTCCCCTGGATGTTTTCAGGGTATAAGAGTATATATAGGCGAAAGAAGTAGGTCGGTGGAGCTACGAGGGGCCCACGAGGGCGTGCCTACCCCCTGGGCGCGCCCTCCTGCCTCGTGGCCGCCTTGTTGCATCTCTGAATTCCGCTCCAAGTCTCCTGGATTGCGTTTGTTTCAAGAAAGATCCTCGCGAAGGTTTCGTTCCGTTTCGATTCCGTTTGATATTCCTTTTCTGTGAAACACTGAAATAGGCAAAAAACAACAATTTGGATTGGGCCTTCGGTTAATAGGTTAGTCCCAAAAATAATATAAAAGAGTATATTAAAGCCCATTAAACATCCAAAACAAATAATATAATAGCATGGAACAATCAAAAATTATAGATACGTTGGAGACGTATCAGGGCGCTAGTGTGAGTGTTGTTCCTTACACTTTGTATGAATAAATCATGAAAGACATAGCACCTGCTGAGATAAAGAAATAGATGTTACTATTAAACTTACTAATAGAGACACCATATCACCAATTAGGATTATTAGAGATGTTGAAGTCTTGTTTGGGAAAATAAAATACCCTACTGATTTTCTTGTTCTTGGTTCCCCACAAGATGACTTTTGCCCCATCATCTTTGGTAGACCTTTCTTGAATACAGTTAATGCTAAGATAGATTGTAAGAAACAAACTATTGGTGTTAGCTTTGGTGATGAGTCTCATGAGTTTAATTTTTCCTAGTTTAGTAGAAATGATCATGAAAAAGAATTGCCTAGTAAGGATGAATTAATTGGTCTTGCTTCTATTGCTATACCACCTATTGATCCTTTAGAACAATATTTGCTATAGACCATGAAAATGATTTGCATATGCATGAAAGAAATGAAATAGATAAAGTTTTCTTTGAACAACTTCCTCTCCTTAAACACAATTTGCCTATTAAAACTCTTGGAGGTCCTCCTCCACCTAAAGGTGATCCTGTGTTTGAATTAAAACAATTGCCAGACACTTTGAAATATGCTTATCTTGATGAAAATAAGACATATCTTGTTATTATTAGTGCTAACCTTTCAGAACATGAAGAAGAAAGATTATTGAAAGTTCTAAGGAAGCACCGGGCTGCTATTGGATATACTCTTGATGATTTAAAGGGCATTAGTCCCACTCTATGTCAACACAAAATTAATATGGAACCTGACACTAAACCCGTTGTTGATCACCAATGTCGGTTAAATTCGAAGATGAAAGAGGTGGTAAGAACGGAAATATTAAAACTTCTGGAAGCATGTATAATCTATCCCATAGCTGATAGTAGATGGGTAAGTCAAGTTTATTGTTTCCCTAAGAACGGAGGTTTTACTATTGTTCCTAAAGATAAGAATGAACTTTTTCCACAAAGAATTGTTACAGGCTATAGAATGGTAACTGATTACAGAAAATTAAATAAAGCAACTAGAAAAGATAATTACCCCTTGCCTTTTATTGATCAAATGCTTTAAAGATTATCTAAGCACATACACTTTTGCTTCCTAGATGGATACTGTGGCTTTTCACAAATACCTGTTTCTCAACCTGATCAAGAAAAGACTACTTTTACTTGTCCCTTTGGATCTTGTGCTTATAGACGTATGCCTTTTGGTTTATGTAATGCACCTGCTACCTTTCAAAGATGTATGACTGCTATATTCTCTGACTTTTGTGAAAAGATTGTTAAGGTTTTTATGGATGACTTTTCCATTATGGGAAGTCTTTTGATGATTGTTTAAGCAATCTTGAGCGAGTTTTGCAGAGATGTGAACAAACAAATCTTGTCTTGAATTGGGAGAAGTGCCACTTTATGGTTAATGAAGGCATTGTCTTGGGTCATAAAATTTCTGAAAGAGGTATTGACGTGGACCAAGCTAAGGCTAATGCAATTGAGAAAATGCCATGTCCTAAGGACATCAAAGGTATTCGTAGTTTCCTAGGTCATGCTGGTTTCTATAGGATATTTATCAAAGACTTCTCTAAAATTTCTAGGCCTCTTACTAATCTTTTGCAAAAGGATATTCCTTTTGTTTTTGATGATGATTGTTTAGAAGCCTTTGAAACACTCAAGAAAGCCTTAATATCTGCACCTATTGTTCAACCACCTGATTGGAACTTGCCTTTTGAAATTATGTGTGATGCTAGTGATTATGTTGTTGGTGTTGTTCTAGGACAAAGAGTTGATAAGAAATTGAATGTTATTCATTATGCTAGTAAAACTCTAGACAGTGTGCAAAGAAATTATGCTACAACTGAAAAAGAATTCTTAGCAGCGGTGTTTGCTTGTGATAATTTAGATCTTATATTGTTGATTCCAAATTAACTATTCACACAGACCATGCTGCTATTAAATATCTTATGGAAAAGAAAGATGCTAAACCTAGACTTATTCGTTGGGTTCTCTTGTTACAAGAATTTGATTTACATATCATTGATAGAAAAGGAGCTCAGAACCCTATAGCTAATAATTTGTCTAGGCTTGAAAATGTGCTTGATGACCCACTACCTATTGATGATAGTTTTCCTGATGAGAAGTTAGCTGCAATAAATGTTGCTAATAGTACTCCTTGGTGTGCTGACTATGATAATTACATTGTTGCTAAATATTTACCACCTAGCTTTACATACCAGCAAAAGAAAAAAAATCTTCTATGGTTTAAGACATTACTTTTGGGATGACCCACATCTTTATAAAGAAGGAGTAGATGGTATTATTAGACATTGTGTACCTGAGCATGAACAAGGACAAATCCTATGGAAATGTCACTCTAAGGATTATGGAGGGCATCATGCAGGAGATATAACTACTCACAAGGTATTGCAATCTGGATTTTATTGGCCTACTCTCTTCAAGGATGCCCGTAAGTTTGTCTCTTCTTGTGATGAATGTCAAAGAATAGGTAGTACCGCGTCAAGAAATGCCTATTAATTATTCACTTGCTATTGAACCATTTGATGTTTGGGGATTTGATTACATGCGACCTTTTCCTTCCTCTAATGGGTATACACATATTTTGGTTGCTGTTGATTATGTTACTAAATGGGTAGAAGCCATTCCAACCAGTAGTGCTGACCACAACACCTCTATTAAAATGCTTAAGGAAGTTATTTTCCCAAGGTTTGGGGTCCCTAGATATTTAATGACTGATGGTGGTTCACACTTTATTCATGGTGCTTTCCGTAAAATGCTTGCCAAGTATGATGTTAACCATACAATTGCATCACCCTATCATCCTCAGTCTAGTGGTCAAGTTGAACTTAGCAATAGAGAAAAATAATAATTTTGCAAAAGACTGTTAATAGGTCCAGGAAGAATTGGACTAAGAAATTAGATGATGCACTTTGCACTTATAGAACAACATATAAATTTCCTATGGGTATGTCTCCTTATAAAATGGTTTATGGAAAAGCTTGTCATTTGCCTCTTGAGTTAGAACATAAAGCATATTGGGCAGTTAAAGAACTCAACTATGATTTCAAACTTGCTGGTGAAAAGAGGTTATTTGATATAAGCTCCTTAGACGAATGGAGAACCCAAGCTTATGAGAATGCAAAGTTATTCAAAGAAAATGTTA
Source organism: Triticum aestivum (assembly GCF_018294505.1). Classification (NCBI taxonomy): domain Eukaryota; kingdom Viridiplantae; phylum Streptophyta; class Magnoliopsida; order Poales; family Poaceae; genus Triticum; species Triticum aestivum. The sequence goes on from NC_057809.1 coordinate 427,949,754, forward strand.
AAAGATGGCATGACAAAAGAATTCAAAAGCGTGAGTTTAAAGTTGGAGAATATGTTCTTTTGTACAACTCTCATTTTTGATTTTTTGCAGGAAAGCTCCTCTCGAAATGGAAAGGCCCATACATCATTGATAACCCACAAGTATAGGGAATCAATTGTAGCCTCTTTCGATAAGTAAGAGTGTCTAACCCAATGAGGAGCTAAAGGTAGAACAAATATTCCCTCAAGTTCTATCGACCACCGATGCAACTCTACGCACGCTTAACGTTCGCTTTACCTAGAACAAGTATGAAACTAGAAGTACTTTGTAGGTGTTTTTGGATAGGTTTGCAGGAATATAAAGAGCACGCAAATAAAAACTAGGGGCTGTTTAGGTAAAGAAGCAATAAAGTTAGTATAGCCAGTGTGGAAAAGTGGTGGTAGGAGTTGCGAAATTGTCCCTAAGCGATTGACTAATTTACTAGATCGATAGCAAGTTTTATGTGGGAGAGGCCACTGCTAGCATGTCATCCCTGACTTGCAATTCTACGCACTTACGATTGGAACTATTAGCAAGCATCCGCAACTACTAATGTTAATTAAGGTAAAACCCAACCATAGCATTAAGATATAATGGCCCCCCTTGGAATTATATGCACTTATGATTGGAACTATTAGCAAGCATCCGCAACTACTAACGTTCATTAAGGTAAAACCCAACCATAGCATTAAGATATATTGGTCCCCCTTCAATCCTGTATGCATCAATTTCCATGCTAGGTTGAAGCTTCTGTCACTCTTGCCCTCCAATACATAGTCCTATCAACATACAACTAACCCTATGGTGTGATCCATGCACGCGCTCATATGATGGGCACCAAAGGACAACAGCATAACCAAAAGCAAATTAAACCAATCATAGCAATTCACCAATTACCGATAGGACAACGAAAATCTACTCAGACATCATAGAATGGGAACACATCATTGGATAATAATATTAAGCATAAAGCACCATGTTCAAGTAGAGGGTACAAAGGGTTGCGGGAGAGTGGACCGCTGTAGATAGATGGGGGAAGGTGATGGAGATTTTGGTGAAGATGACAGAGGTGTTGGTGTAGATCACCGTCACACGATGATGGCCTCGACGGTGTTCCGGCGCCACCGGGAGAGAGGGGGGGGAGAGCCCCCCCTTCTTCTTCTTCTTCTTCTTCCTTGACCTTCTCCCTAGATGGGAGAAGGGTTTACCCTCTGGTCCATGGCCTCCATGGCGGCGAAGGGGCGAGAGCCCCTCCGAGATTGGATCTGTCTCTCTGTCTCTCTCTGTTAATGTGTTCCCTGATTCTGCCCTTTCACCGTTTCTTATATTCCCAGAGATCCATAACTCTGATTGGGCTGAAATTTGAACACAATTTCTATCCGGATATTGGATTTCTTGCGGCGAAAGAAGGGCACCAACCGCCTTACGGGGTGGCCACGAGGGCCCAGGGCACGCCCCTGCCTCGTGTCCCCCTCGGGCATTGTCTCGCGTTGATTCTTCTTCCCAAAAATCACATATATGCCAAAAAAAATCTTCGTCAGTTTTTATCCCGTTTGGAATCAGTTTGATATTGATTTTCTATGAAACAAAGAACACGCAACAAACATGAACTGGCACATGGCACTGGATCAATATGTTAGTCCCAAAAATAGTATATAAAGTTGCCAAAAGTATATGAAAGTTGTATAATATTGGCAAGGAACAAAAAAAATTATAGATACGACGAAGACGTATCAGCATCCCCAAGCTTAATTCCTACTCATCCTCGAGTAGGTAAATGATAAAAAGATAATTTTTGATGTGCAATGCTACCTAGCATAATCTTGATCATGTAATCTAATCATGGCATGAATATTAAGACACGAGTGATTCAAAGAAATAGTCTATCTTTTGACATTAAGACAGTAATACTTCAAGCATACTAATAAAGCAATCATGTCTTTTCAAAATAACATGGCCAAAGAAAGTTATCCCTACAAAATCATATGGTCTGGCTATGCTCCTTCACCACACAAAGCATTCAAATCATGCACAACCCTGATGACAGTCCAAGCAATTGTTTCATACTTTTGACGTTCTCAAACCTTTTCAACTTTCATGCAATACATGAGCATGAGCCATGGACATAGCACTATAGGTGGAATAGGATATGATGGTGGAGGTTGTGTGGATAAGACAAAAAGTAGAAAGTCTCATATCGATGCGGCTAATCAACGGGCTATGGAGATGCTCGTCAATTGATGTCAATGCGAGGAGTAGGGATAGCCATGCAACGAATGCACTAAGAACTATAAGTTTATGAAAGCTCAAACTGAAACTAAGTGGGTGTGCATCCAACTGGCTTGCTCATGAGGACCTAGGGCATTTGAGGAAGCCCATCGTTGGAATATACAAGCCAAGTTCTATTGAAAATTCCCACTAGTATATGAAAGTGATAACTCAAGAGACTCTCTATATGAAGAACATGGTGCTACTCTCAAGCACAAGTGTGGTAAAAGGATAGTAACATTGTCCATTCTCTCTTTTCTCTCATTTTAATTTTTTTCTAGGCTTCTTTGGCCTCTCTCTTTTTTGGGGGATTCTTTGGACACTTTTATTTTGATAACCGCACATGGGACAATGTTCTAATAATGATGATCATCACACTTTTATTTACTTACAACTCAATATTACAACTCGATACTAGAACATAGATATAACTCTATATGAATGCCTCCCGCGGTGTATCGGGATGTGGAATGATCTAGCGTAGCAATGACATCAAAAAACGGACAAGCCATGAAAACATCATGCTAGCTATCATACGATCATGCAAAGCAATATGACAATGATGCTCAAGTCATGTATATGAAGATGATGGAAGTTGCATGGCAATATATCTCGGAATGGCTATGGAAATGCCATAATAGGTAGGTATGGTGGTTGTTTTGAGGAAGATATAAGGAGCCTTATGTGTGATAGAGCGTATCATATCACGTGGTTTGGATGCACCGGCGAAGTTTGCACCAACTCTCGAGGTGAGAAAAGGTAATGCACGGTACCGAAGAGGCTAGCAATGATGGAAGGGTGAGAGTGTGTATAATCCATGGACTCAACATTAGTCATAATGAACTCACATACTTATTGCAAAAATCTATTAGTCATCGAAACAAAGTACTACGTGCATGCTCCTAGGGGGATAGATTGGTAGGGAAAGACAATCGCTCGTCCCCGACCGCCACTCATAAGGAAGACAATCAATAAATACCTCATGCTACAACTTAGTTTCATAACGGTTCACCATACGTGCATTCTACGGGAATCAAAAACTTCAACACAAGTATTTCTACAATCCACAACTACCCACTAGCATGACTCTAATATCACCATCTTTATATCGCAAAAACTATTGCAAGGAATCAAACATATCATATTCAGTGATCTACAAGTTTTATGTAGGATTTTATGACTAACCATGTGAATGACCAACTCCTGTCAACTCTCTAAATAGATATAAGTGAAGCAAGAGAGTTTAATTCTTTCTACAAAAGATATGCCCACACTCTAACAAATATAAGTGAAGCAAAAGATCATTCTACAAATGGCAGTTTTCTAAGTGAAGAGAAACAGGCAATCCAAACTTCAAATAATATAAGTGAAGAACATGAAGCATTCTATAAAGCCATACTCAAAAGATATAAGTGAAGTGCAATGAGCATTCTATAAATCAACCATGGACTATCTCATACCAGCATGGTGCATAAAAGAAAAATGAAAACTAAATGCAAAAGGCGCTCCAAGATTTGCACATATCACATGAACTAAAGGAATCCGAAAACATATCGATACTTGTTGAAGAAAGATGGGATGCCTTCTGGGGCATCCCCAAGCTTAGAAGCTTGAGTCTCCTTCAATGTTTACTTGGGGTGCCTTGGGCATCCCCAAGCTTGAGCTCTTGCCTCTCCTCCTTCTCCTCGCATCGAGACTGATAACCCACAAGTATAGGGGATCGATTGTAGCCTCTTTCGATAAGTAAGAGTGTCGAACCCAACAAGGAGCTAAAGGTAGAACAAATATTCCCTCAAGTTCTATCGACCACTGATACAACTCTACGCACGCTTAACGTTCACTTTACCTAGAACAAGTATGAAACTAGAAGTACTTTGTAGGTGTAACGGGATAGGTTTGCAAGAATATAAAGAGCGCGTAAATAAAAACTAGGGGCTGTTTTAGGTAAAGCAGCAATAAAGTTAGTATAGCTAGTGTGGAAAAGTGGTGGTAGGAGTTGCGAAATTGTCCCTAAGAAATTGACTATGTTACTAGACCGATAGCAAGTTTTATGTGGCAGAGGCCACTGCTAGCATGTCATCCCTGACTTGCAATTCTACGCACTTACGATTGGAACTATTCGCAAGCATCCGCAACTACTAATGTTAATTAAGGTAAAACCCAACCATAGCATTAAGATATAATGGCCCCGCTTCAATCCCGTATGCATCAATATCTATGCTAGGCTGAAGTTTCAGTCACTCTTGCCCTCCAATACATAGTCCTGTCAACATACAACTAACCCTATGGTGTGATCCACGCGCGCGCTCATATGATGGGCACCAAAGGACAACAACATAACCACAAGCAAATTAAATCAATCATAGCAATTCATCAACCACCGATAGGACAACGAAAATCTACTCAGACATCATAGGATGGCAACACATCATTGGATAATAATATGAAGCATAAAGCACCATGTTCAAGTAGAGGGTACAGCGGGTTTCGGGAGAGTGGACCGCTGTAGATAGAGGGGGGTGATGGAGATGTTGGTGAAGATAGCGGAGGTGTTGGTGTAGATTGCGGTGATGATGATGGCCCCCGGCGGCGTTCCGGCGCCACCGGAAGCGAGGGGGAGAGAGCCCCCCTCCTTCTTCTTCTTCCTTGACCATCTCCCTAGATGGGAGAAGGGTTTCCCCTCTGGTCCATGGTCTCCATGGCGTGGGAGGGGCTAGAGCCCCTCCGAGATTGGATCTGTCTCTCTATCTCTCTCTGTTTTCTGCATTCTGGATTCTGCCCTTTCACCGTTTCTTAAATTTCCGGAGATCTGTAACTCCATTTGGGCTGAAATTTTGACACGATCTCTATTCGGATATTAGATTTCTTGCGGCGAAAGAAGAGCAGTAACCTCCTTAGCAGGGGCCCACGATGGTCAGGGGCGCGCCCCCTGCCTCATGGCCCCCTCAGGCACCGTCTCACGTTGATTCTTTTCCCATATTTCACAAATATTCCGAAAATATTATCCGTATGTTTTTATCCCGTTTGGACTCCGTTTGATATGGATTTTCTGCGGAAAAAAACATGCAACAAACAGGAACTGGCACTGGGCACTGGATCAATATGTTAATCCCAAAAATAGTATAAAAAATTGCCAAAAGTACATGAAAATTGCAGAATATTGTCATGGAACAATCAAAAATTATAGATACTACGGAGACGTATCAGCATCCCCAAGCTTAATTCCTGCTGGTCCTCGAGTAGGTAAATGATAAAAAAAGATAATTTTTGATGTGGAATGCTACCTAGCAAAATCTTGATCATGTATCTAATCATGGCATGAATATTAAGACACGAGTGAATCAAAGCAATAGTTTATCATTTGACATTAAGACAATAATACTTCAAGCATACTAACCAAGCAATTATGTCTTATCAAAATAACATAGCCAAAGAAAGCTCATCCCTACAAAATCATATAGTCTGGCTATGCTCCATCTTCACCACACAAAGCATTCAAATCATGCACAACCCCGATGACAAGCCAAGCAATTGGTTCATACCTTTTAACGCGCTTCAGCCTTTTCAACCCTCACGCAATACATCAGCGCAAGCCATGGACATAGAACTATGGGTGGAATATAATATGATGTTGGAGGTTGTGTGGAGAAGTCAAAAAGGGAGAAAGTCTCACATCGACGCGGCTAATCAACGGGCTATGGAGATGCCCATCAATTGATGTCAATGTGAGGAGCAAGGATTGCCATACAACGGATGCACTAGGAGCTATAAGTGTATGAAAGCTCAAACTGAAACTAAGTGGGTGTGCATCCAACTTGCTTGCTCATGAAGACCTCGGGCATTTGAGGAAGCCCATCATCGGAATATACAAGCCAAGTTCTATAATGAAAATTCCCACTAGTATATGAAAGTGATAACTCAAAAGACTCTCTATATGAAGAACATGGTGCTACTCTGAAGCACAAGTGTGGTAAAAGGATAGTAGCATTGTCCCTTCTCTCTTTTTCTCTCATTTTTTTGGGCCTCCTCTTTTTTTGGCCTTTCTTTTCGTTCTTCTTTTTTTTCTTTTTTTCATCCGGAGTCTCAACCCGACTTGTGGGGGAATCATAGTCTCCATCATCCTTTCCTCACTGGGACAATGCTCTAATAATGATGATGATCAGACTTTTATTTACTTACAACTCAATATTACAACTCGATACTAGAACAAAGATATGACTCTATATGAATGCCTCCGGTGGTGTACCAGGATGTGCAATGATCTAGCTTAGCAATGACATAAAAAACGGACAAGCCATGAAAACATCATGCTAGCTATCTTACGACCATGCAAAGCAATATGACAATAAATGCTCAAGGCATGTATATGATGATGATGGAAGTTGCATGGCAATATATCTCGGAATGGCTATGGAAATGCCATGATAGGTAGGTGTGGTGGCTGTTTTGAGGAAGATATAAGGAGGTTTATGTGTGATAGAGTGTATCATATCACGGGGTTTGGATGCACCGGTGAAGTTTGCACCAACTCTCGAGGTGAGAAAGGGCAATGCACGGTACCGAAGAGGCTAGCAATGATGGAAGGGTGAGAGTGCGTATAATCCATGACTCACATTAGTCATAAAGAACTCATATACTTATTGCAAAAGTTTATTAGACCTTGAAGCAAAGTACTACTACGCATGCCCCTAGGGGGATAGATTGGTAGGAAAAGACCATCGCTCGTCCCCGACCGCCACTCATAAGGAAGACAATCAATAAATACCTCATGCTCCAAGTTCGTTACATAATGGTTCACCATACGTGCATGCTACGGGACTTGCAAACCTCAACACAAGTATTTCTCAATTTCACAATTAATCAACTAGCACGACTCTAATATCACCACCTTTATATCGCAAAACTATTGCAAGGAATCAAACATATCATATTCAGTGATCTACAAGTTTTATGTAGGATTTTATGACTAACCATGTGAATGACCAATTCATGTCATCTCTCTAAATAGATATAAGTGAAGCAAGAGAGTTTAATTATTTCTACAAAATATATGCCCACGCTCTAACAAATATAAGTGAAGCAAAAGAGCATTCTAAAAATGGCGGTTTTCTATGTGAAGAGAAACATGCAATCCAAACTTCAAAAGATATAAGTGAAGCACATGAAGCATTCTATAAAGCCATACTCAAAAGATATAAGTGAAGTGCAAAGAGCATTATATAAATCAACCATGGACTATCTCATACTAGCATGGTGCATCAAAGAAAAGTGAAAACTAAATGCAAAAGACGCTCCAAGATTGCACATATCGCATGAATGAAACGAATCCGAAAACATATCGATACTTGTTGAAGAAAGATGGGATGTGTAGCTACGAGACCTCAAATAGTCTGATCTCTGTGTATAAGTGTCATCCCTGGATCGGTAATGCTGACACACACAGTACTTGAAGGATTTATAACAAAGTGGCAATCACACACTTATTACATCGAATGTCTCAAAAGAGAACTTATTACAATAAATATGGCTTAAGGCCATCTAATATGATAACAGCGGAAGGCTTGGAAGATAAAGTGAGTCCATCAACTCCAACGACATCACTGAGTGAAAGACTACGACCTAAGGCTCCTTACTCGTCGTCTAAAAAGTCTGCAACATGATAAGTTGCAGCCCGAAAATGGTCAGCACATAGAATATGCTGGCAAGGTAACACAAGAGAGTAATGAAACAATGTAAAGCTATCACTGTATGCATATATGGCTGGTGGAGGTTGTATGGTTGATAGGTTTTGCGAAAAGCCAATTTTTCCCTACTGCAAAGCAATAAATTTTATTTAACTATCAAGTAGTTGTTAAACATTGAGAAGGTTCACCCAACTCAATCCCAATTAAAAGTAATCATCATTAGACCCAATCAAATTAATTTAAGAGTGATGAGATCCACACGATAATCCAAGAACTAGATAATCAAGATGTCCATAACCGGGGACACGGCTAACCATGATTAGTTTGTACACTCTGCAGAGGTTTGTGCACTTTTCCCCACAAGACTCGATCTCCTCCGTTGGATTTCTTGCACTACATGGTGTTTGAGAAACGGATGACCGAGACACAGTCTTTCAGAAGCGTTAGCACCTTACGATGGGTAGACCGATACACCTACATCCCCTACATCTGCTAGTCTACCACTGTAATAGTTCACACGACTTAATCAACTATGCCAGAGCCCATAATGGCATGTGGATGCACACGGAAGTTTCCAGCATGAATAATCTTATGATCCCTTTGAGCCTGGGTGGCGGTCCATAGGAAAATCACACGGTACCCCGGGATTTCCAAAAAAATACAGGCAATCACTGGGTTCCCCAGGTGCCTCAGTCCACCTAGATGTGTATTAAAGTTGCCACCTTAAGTAACCATTAAATTAACAATCTCACATCTGTCATGAAAACACTCAAACCCAATCCACGTCTATGAGCATAACATAGCAATATAAGCAATGTAGAAGTAACTCCCATGGTTTGATAAAGAAATAGGTGAATAGGTACTACCTCAACTACTTCCCAAACCCACAATTTAATTCAGATCCTAACCATGCAATGTTTGAGGATTGATCTAATGCAATGAAAACTGGGTAGTAGGAGGTATGATCAAAGTGTTACTTGCCTTGCTGATGATCCACGAAACCTAGAGACTCGATGTAGCACGCTTCGCACTCCGGGTACTCTATCACAAACAAACAAGCATACAATAAGAAATCAAGCAAAGGCACAGGTAAAACTCAAATAAGAGATCTAACCAGAAAGTTCAACTTAAGAACTCCGGTTGGCAAAAAAATCAAATCAAACGAAGCAATCAAAACTCAAACGGCGAGAGAAACAAGCTTTGTTTACTAATCTGGAACTAGGTAAATTTTCATAGTAGCAAAAACTTGTTTAAGTTGATTAAACGGAAAGAGGGTTTTGAGACGAAACTCTAGGCGCTTGAATCGCCAGATTCCGATAAACGAGCGAAAAGTTATAGTAGAACGGAAATCAGATCAAAAATCACGATTGAGAATAATCACGGAAAATCTGAGAAAAAAACTGATGAACAGGCTAATGAACGAACGTTCGTTGTCTGCGGCTAAACGGTGGAAACCGTTCGTAAAACCGAACGTAAAAGCGGCCGTTCGCTAAATAACTAAACCGAAGAAAATAAACTGAACCGGATCTAGGGTTTACGAAATAAAAACGATCGGTTTTTAAAAAACTGGTAGCTACCTCAAACTCCGGCGGGGTTCGGCGAGTCGGCAGCGGCGGGAGGTCCGGCGGGGCGGCGGCGAGCTCCGGCGAGGCGGCGGCGGGCTCCGGCGAGGCGGCGCGGGGCGGCGGGCTCCGACGCGGGCGGCGGCTATGGTTAGGGTTTCGGGTGGGGCGGCGGTAACGGGCCTCGGGGCGGCGGCTTATAAAGGCCTGGCCTGAGAAGTCCTGGCCGAGTACGGCCCTAAGTCGGTCGACATTTTTTTTTAAAAAAATTGACGTGCAGAAAAAGAAAGAAACGAAATACTAAACGGACTCCAAAAATCCCGAAATAAATTTTCCCCGTCCTCTAAAAATAAGTCGGACAAGGTGAACATTTATTTGGGCATAAAATGCAATTTGGAGAAACACACTTTTTTCCTAATTCAAATAAAATAGCGACAAAACTCCGAATAAAAATCTTATTTGATTTTAATATTAAATCTCTGATATTTCTTTATTTTGAGGAAGTCATTTTATCCTCTCTCTTTCATTTTTAATAAAATAAATAATTCAGAGAAAATAATTAAAATCAAACGATCCTCTTTTCATAATTCGAGAAAACCGCAAATATGAAAATAACGAAATCCCCAACTCTCTTCGTAGGTCCTTGAGTTGTCTGGAATTTCTAGGATCAACCAAAATGCAATAAAACATGATATGCAAAGATGCTCTAATGTATAACATTCCAAATTGAAAATTTGGGATGTTACAAACCTACCCCCCTTAAGATGAATCTCGCCCTTGAGATCCGGGTTGGCTAGAAAATAGGTGAGGGTGATCCTTTCATAAGTCTTCTTCTCGTTCCCAAGTGGCTTCATCCTCAGTATGGTGACACCACTGAACCTTGCAAAATTTGATAACCTTGCTACGTGTAACTCGGCTGGCAAACTCGAGTATCTTGACTGGTTTCTCCTCATAGGTCAAATCGCTATCTAACTGTATTGCTTCTAGCGGCACTGTATCCCTCAGAGGAATTTCTGCCATCTCCGCATGGCACTTCTTCAACTGAGAAACGTGGAACACATCGTGAACTCCGGACAATCCTTCGGGTAGTTCCAACTTGTAAGGAACTTCTCCCATACGCTCCAAAACTCTGTATGGTCCCACAAAACGTGGTGCTAACTTTCCCTTAACTCCAAAACGCTTCACTCCTCGGAGTGGTGATACTCAAAGATACGCTCTGTCTCCGACTTCGTAGATTGTCTCCTTGCGTTTTGAGTCCGTATAACTCTTCTCCCTGGATTGGGCTACCTTGAGTCTATCGTGAATCAGCTTAACCTTCTCTTCAGACTCTTTAATCAAGTCAGGTCCAAATAACCGTCGGTCTCCAACTTCGTCCCATAACAACGGTGTTCTGCACCTCCTTCTGTACAATGCAAATTATCGTCACTCTGTTTGAACTGGCTTGATAACTATTGTTATAAGAGAACTCTGCATAAGGCAAATTATCGTCCCAACTAGATCCATAGTCTAGCGCACAAGCTCTCAGCATGTCCTCCAGAATTTGCTTTACTCTTTCAGTCTGTCCATCTGTTTGCGGGTGAAAAGCTGTACTGAACTCTAGTCTGGTTCCCAAAGTTTCATGCAACTCATTCCAAAACTTTGAGGTAAATTGGGTTCCTCTATCTGACACAATTGTCCTCGAAACTCCATGCAGACATACGATCCTGGTCATATAGCTCCTTGCCAACTTAGCACTAGTGTAAGTGGTCTTTACTGGGATGAAATGAGCTACTTTCGTCAATCGATCAACTACAACCCATATCGAGTCATAGCCTGAACGAGTCCTGGGCAATCCAGTGATAAAATCCATGCCTAGTTTATCCCACTTCCATTCGGGTATAAGCAATGGCTATAGCAATCCTGCTGGCATCTAATGTTCTGCCTTCACTCTCTGACATACATCACAAACTGCTACATACTCCGCAATATCCTTCTTCGTACTGGTCCACCAGAACCTATCCTTCAAATCCAGATACATCTTGGTATTTCCTGGGTGAATCGAATATGGCGAATCATGGGCCTCTTGCAGAATCAGATTTCTGATCTCCTGTTCTTTTGGCACATATACACGGTCCTCAAACCATAAAGTATCATGCTCATCCTCACGAAATCCTTTGGCTTTTCCTTTGCTCATCCTTTCCTTTATCTCGGCAATCTCCTTGTCCATCTTTTGCGCTTCTCTGATCTTACCGCAAAATGAAAAAGTAAATAACTAAGTAGTAGGAGATTAATATGATAAGGATAGACCCGGGGCCATAGGTTTCACTAGTGGCTTCTCTCAAGAGCATAAGTATTCTACGGTGGGTGAACAAATTACTGTTGAGCAATTGACAGAATTGAGCATAGTTATGAGAATATCTAGGTATGATCATGTATATAGGCATCACGTCCGAGACAATTAGACCGACTCCTGCCCGCATCTACTACTATTACTCCACTCATCGACCGCTATCCAGCATGCATCTAGAGTATTAAGTTAAAAACAGAGTAACACCTTAAGCAAGATGACATGATGTAGAGGGATAGACTCATGCAATATGAAGAAAACCCCATCTTGTTATCCTCGATGGCAACAATACAATACGTGCCTTGCTTCCCTTACTGTCACTAGGAAAGGACACCGCAAGATTGAACCCAAAGGTAAGCACTTCTCCCATTGCAAGAAAGATCAATCTAGCAGGCCAAACCAAACTGATAATTCGAAGGGACTTGCAAAGATAACCAATCATACATAAAAGAATTCATAGAAGATTCAAATATTATTCATAGATAGACTTGATCATAAACCCACAATTCATCGGTCTCAACAAACACACCGCAAAAAGAAGATTACATCAAATACATCTCCACAAGAGAGGGGGACAACATTGTATAGAGATCCAAAAAGAGAGAAGAAGTCATCTAGCTACTAACTATGGACCCATAGGTCTGAGGTAAACTACTCACACTTCATCGGAGGGGCTATGGTGTTGATGTATAAGCCCTTCGTGATCGATGCCCCCTCCGGCGGAGCTCCGGAACAAGCCCCAAGATGGGATCTCATGGATACAGAAAGTTACGGCGGTGGAATTATGGTTTTGGCTATGTATCTGATTGTTTGGGGGTACGTGGATATATATAGGAGGAAGAAGTACATCGATAGAGCAACAGGGGGCCCACGAGGGTGGAGGGCGCGCCTGGAGGGGTGGCAGGGCAGGCGCGCCCCCTACCTCGTGAGCTCCTGTTAGTTGGCTTGACGTAGGGTCCAAGTCTCCTAAGTTGTATTCGGTGAGAAAATCACGTTCCTGAAGGTTTCATTCCGTTTGGACTCCGTTTGGTATTCCTTTTCTTTGAAACCCTAAAACAGGCAAAAAAACAGCAATTCTGGGCTGGGCCTCCGGTTAATAGGTTAGTCCCAAAAATAATATAAAAGTGGATAATAAAGCCCAATAATGTCCAAAACAGTAGATAATATAGCATGGAGCAATCAAAAATTATATATACGTTGGAGACATATCAAGCATCCCCAAGCTTAATTCCTTCTCGTCCTCCAGTAGGTAAATGATAAAAACAGAATTTTTGATGCGGAGTGCTACTTGGCATAATTTTAATGTAATTCTTCTTAATTGTGGTATGAATATTCAGATCTGAAAGATTCAATACAAAAGTTCATATTGACATAGAAAATAATAATACTTCAAGCATACTAACAAAGCAATTATGTCTTCTCAAAATAACATGGCTAAAGAAAGTTATCCCTACAAAATCATATAGTCTGGCTATGCTCTATCTTCACCACACAAAATATTTAAATCATGCACAACCCCGAAGACAAGCCAAGCAATTGTTTCATGCTTTTGACATTCTCAAAACTTTTTCAATCTTCACGCAATACACGAGCGTGAGCCATGGATATAGCACTATAGGTGGAATGGAGTGGTGGTTGTGGAGAAGGCAAAAAAGGAGAAGATAGTCTCACATCAACTAGGCGTATCAATGGGCTATGGAGATGCCCATCAATAGATATCAATGTGAGTGAGTAGGGATTGCCATGCAACGAATGCACTAGAGCTATAAGTATATGAAAGCTCAAAAAGAAACTAAGTGGGTGTGCATCCAACTTGCTTGCTCATGAAGACCTAGGGCAATTTGAGGAAGCCCATCATTGTAATATACAAGCCAAGTTCTATAATGAAAAATTCCCACTAGTATATGAAAGTGATAACATGAGAGACTCTGTACTATGAAGATCATGGGCTACTTTGAAGCACAAGTGTGGTAAAAGGCTAGTAACATTGTCCCTTCTCTATTTTTCTCTCATTTTTTAATTTTTTTATTTGGGCCTTTTCTGTTTTTTATGGCCTCTTTTCTTTCTCTTTTTTTCGTCCGGAGTCTCATCCCGACTTGTGGGGGAATTATAGTCTCCATCATCCTTTCCTCACTAGGACAATGCTCTAATAATGATGATCATCACACTTTTATTTTTCTTACAACTCAACAATTACAACTCGATACTTAGAACAAAATATGACTCTATATGAATGCCTCCGACGGTGTACTGGGATATGCAATGATTCATGAGTGACAAGTATGAAAGAATTATGAACGGTGGCTTTGCCACAAATACTATGTCAACTACATGATCATGCTAAGAAATATGACAATGATGGAGTGTGTCATAGATGAAACGGTGGAAAGTTGCATGGCAATATATCTCAGAATGGCTATGGAAATGCCATAATAGGTAGGTATGGTGGCTGTTTTGAGGAAGGTATATGGTGGGTGTATGATACCGGCGAAAGGTGCGCGGTATTAGAGAGGCTAGCAAAGGTGGAAGGGTGAGAGTGCGTATAATCCATGGACTCAACATTAGTCATAAAAAACTCACATACTTATTGCAAAAATCTACAAGTTATCAAAGCAAAGTATTACGCGCATGCTCCTAGGGGGATAGATTGGTATGAAAAGACCATCGCTCGTCCCCGACCGCCACTCATAAGGAAGAAAATCTATAAATACATCATGCTCCGACTTCATCACATAACGGTTCACCATACGTGCATGCTATGGGAATCACAAGCTTCAACACAAGTATTTCTCAAATTCACAACTACTCAACTAGCATGACTTTAATATCACCACCTCCATATCTCAAAACAATTATCAAGTATCAAACTTATCATAGTATTCAACACACTCATAAGGAAGTTTTATTATTAATCTTGCATACCAAGCATATTTAGATTTTATGCAAATTAACATGCTATTAAGACTCTCAAAATAATCTAAGTGAGGTATGAGATATCAATAGTTTCTATAAAACAAATCCACCACCGTGCTCTAAAAGATATAAGTGAAGCACTAGAGCAAAATTATAACTCAAAAGATATAAGCGAAGCACATAGAGTATTATAACAAATTCCAAATCATGTATGGCTCTCTCAAAAGGTGTGTACAGCAAGGATGATTGTGGTAAACTAACAAGCAAAGTCTCAAATAATACAAGACACTCCAAGAAAAACACATATCATGTAGCGAATAAATATATAGCTCCAAGTAAAGTTACCAATAGAAGTAGACGAAAGAGGGGATGCCTTCCGGGGCATCCCCAAGCTGTGGCTTTTAGGTGTCCTTAGATTATCTTGGGGGTTCCATGGGCATCCCCAAGATTAGTCTCTTGACACTCCTTGTTCCATAATCCATCCAATCTTTACCCAAAACTTGAAAACTTCACAACACAAAACTTAAAGTAGAAAAACTCGTGAGCTCCCTTAGCGAAAGAAAACAAAAGACCACTTAAAGGTACTGTAATTAACTCATTCTTTATTTATATGGGCGTTATACCTACTGTATTCCAACTTCTCTATGGTTTATAAACTAATTTACTAGCCATAGATTCATCAAAATAAGCAAACAACACACGCAAAACAGAATCTGTCAAAAACAGAACAGTCTGTAGTAATCTGTGGCTAGCGCAAGATCTGGAATCCAAAAAATTCTAAAATAAATTTATGGACGTGAGAAATTTATCTGTTAATCATCTGCAAAAAGAATTAACTAAATATCACTTTCCAAATAAAAATTACAGCAGTTCTCGTGAGCGCTAAAGTTTCTGTTTTTTACAGCAAGTTCAACAAGACTTTCCCCAAGTCGTCACAACGGTTCTACTTGGAACAAACACTAATTAAACACAAAAAACACAAACAAAACAGAGGCTAAATAATTTATTTATTACTAAACAGGAGAAAAAAGCAAGTAATAAAAATAAAATTGGGTTGCCTCCCAACAAGCGCTATCGTTTAACGCCCCTAACTAGGCATAACAAGCAAGAATAGATCTAGGTATTGCCATCTTTGGTAGGCAATCCATAAGTGGACCTCATAATAGATTCATAAGGTAATTTAATTTTCTTTCTAGGAAAGTGTTCCATGCCTTTCCTTTATGGAAATTGGAATCTAATATTTCCTTCCTTCATATCAATAATTGCACCAATCGTTCTAAGGAAAGGTCTACCAAGAATAATAGGACATGAAGGATTGCAATCTATGTCAAGAACAATAAAATCTATGGGCACATAATTCCTATTTGCAACAATAATAACATCATTAATTCTTCCCATAGGTTTCTTAATAGTGGAATCTGCAAGGTGCAAGTTTAGAGAGCAATCATCAAAATCATGGAAACCTAACAAATCACACAAAGCTTTTGGAATCGTGGAAACACTAGCACCCAAATCACATAAAGCATAGCATTCATGATCTTTAATTTTAATTTTAATAGTTGGTTCCCACTCATCATAAAGTTTTCTAGGGATAGAAACTTCCAATTCAAGTTTTTATTCATAAGATTGCATCAAGGCATCAACGATATGTTTAGTAAACGCTTTATTTTGACTATAAGCGTGAGGAGAATTTAGCACGGATTGCAACAAGGAAATACAATCAATCAAAGAGCAATTTTCTTAGTTAAATTCCTTGAAATCCATAATAGTGGGTTTAGCAACATCTAGAGTTTTAATTTCTTCAATCCCACTTTTATCAAATTTAGCATCAAGATCAACAAATTCAGAATTCTTGGAACGCCTTCTAGGTAAAGGTGGATCATCTTCAGTCCCATCATTATCAAGATTCATATTGCAAAGCAAAGATTTAATAGGGGACACATCAAATACTTTTAGATCTTCATCATTATTTGTTGGAAATATGCCCTAGGGGCAATAATAAATTAGTTGTTATTATATTTCCTTGTTCATGATAATCGTTTATTATCCATGCTAGAATTGTATTGATAGGAAACTCAGATACATGTGTGGATACATAGACAACACCATGTCCCTAGTAAGCCTCTAGTTGACTAGCTCGTTGATCAATAGATGGTTACGGTTTCCTGACCATGGAAATTGGATGTCGTTGATAATGGGATCACATCGTTAGGAGAATGATGTGATGGACAAGACCCAATCCTAAGCCTAGCACAAGATTGTGTAGTTCGTATGCTAAAGCTTTTCTAATGTCAAGTATCATTTCCTTAGACCATGATATTGTGCAACTCCCGGATATCGTAGGAATGCTTTGGGTGTACCAAACATCACAACGTAACTGGGTGGCTATAAAGGTACACTACGGGTATCTCCAAAAGTGTCTGTTGGGTTGGCACGAATCGAGACTGGATTTGTCACTTCGTGTAACGGAGAGGTATCTCTGGGCCCACTCGGTAGGACATCATCATAATGTGCACAATGTGACCAAGGAGTTGATCACAGGATGATGTGTTACGGAACAAGTAAAGAGACTTGCCGGTAACGAGATTGAACAAGGTATCGGGATACCGACGATCGAATCTCGGGCAAGTACCATACGAGTAGACAAAGGGAATTGTATACGGGATTGATTGAATCCTTGACATCGTGGTTCATCCGATGAGATCATCATGGAATATGTGGGAGCCAACATGGGTATCCAGATCCCCATGTTGGTTATTGACCAGAGAGATGTCTCGGTCATGTCTGCATGATTCCAGAACCCGTAGGGTCTACATACTTAAGGTTCGATGACGCTAGGGTTATAGGGAAAGTATGTATGCGGTTACTGAATGTTGTTCAGAGTCCCGGATGAGATCCCGGACGTCACGAGGAGTTCCGGAATGGTCCGGAGGTAAAGATTGATATATAGGAAGTGTGGATTTGGCCACCGGAAGTGTTCCGGGCATCACCAGTAATATACCGGGACCACCGGAAGGGTTCCGGGGATCCACCGGGAGGTGCCACCAGCCCCGGAGGCTTTCGTGGGCCAAGAGTGGGAAGGGACCAGCCCCTAGGTGGGCTGGGGCGCCTCCCACCAAGGCCCAAGGCGCCCTCAAGAGGAGAGGGGGCAAACCCTAGGGGCAGATGGGCCCTAAGGCCCACCCTAGGTGCGCCCCCCTCTCTCCCCCTTGGCCGCCACCCAGATGGGATCTGGGGGCTGCCGCCACCCCTAGGGAGGGAACCCTAGGTGGGGGCTCAGCCCCTCCCCTCCCCCTATATATAGTGGAGGTTTTAGGCTGCCCAACACACGGGTCTCTCTCTCCCAAGGCGCAGCCCTACCTCTCCCTCCTCGTCTTTCGTAGTGCTTGGTGAAGCCCTGTAGGAGTACCGCGCTCCTCCACCACCACCACGCCGTCGTGCTGCTGCTGGACGGAGTCTTCCCCAACCTCTCCCTCTCTCCTTGCTGGATCAAGGCATGGGAGACGTCACCGGGCCGCACGTGTGTTGAACGCGGAGGCGCCGTTGTTCGGCGCTTAGATCGGAATCGACCGCGATCTGAATCGCCACAAGTACGACTACCTCATCCGCATTCTTGCAACGCTTCCGCTTAGCGATCTACAAGGGTATGTAGATGCACTCCCCTTCCCCTCGTTGCTAGGTTACTCCATAGATTGATCTTGGTGATGCGTAGAAAATTTTAAATTTCTGCTACGATCCCCAACATTATTTTCATAGCAACTCGGTTTAGCGGCCATCTTATTAACTAAGGTAGCCTGCTTATCCGAAATTTCAGCAGTTAATTTCTCAAGATGAGCAAGTTGGGATCTTAAACCATCGAATTCTTTAGACATATCATCAAGCTCTTTATTCATAAAACTCATAAAACTTTTCTGCTCTTTAAGCTCGTTTCTGAAGAAACTATTATGTTCAAATTGCAAAACCATGAAACTCCTAACATTGCTTTCGATTTCTTCTAACCTTTTAAGGTCAAGGTCACCAAATTTAGGTAGATCCATCGTGACGAGCAAGAAAACTAACACACAAGCAAACAAAAAGCAATCGAGCAAAAAGAGGCAAAGAGAGAGAGAGAGAGAGGGCGAATAAAACGGCAAGGGTGAATTGGGGGAGAGGAAAACGAGAGGCAAATGGCAAATAATGTAATGCGGGAGATAAGGGTATGTGATGGGTACTTGGTATGTTGACTTTTGCGTAGACCTCCCCGGAAACGGCGCCAGAAATTCTTCTTGCTACCTCTTTTAGCACTGCGTTGGTTTTCCCCGAAGAGGAAGGGATGATGCAGCAAAGTAGCGTAAGTATTTCCCTCAGTTTTGAGAACCAAGATATCAATCCAGTAGGAGGCTACGCGCGAGTCCCTCGTACCTGCACAAAACAAATAAATCCTCGCAACCAACGCAAATAGGGGTTGTCAATCCCTATAGGGCCACTTACGAGAGTGAGATCTGATAGATATGATAAGATAATATTTTTGGTATTTTTATGATAAAGATGCAAAGTAAAATAAAGGCAAAGTAAATAGCAAAGTAAATAACTAAGTAGTAGGAGATTAATATGATAAAGATAGACCCGAGGGCCATAGGTTTCACTAGTGGCTTCTCTCGAGAGCATAAGTATTCTACGGTGGGTGAACAAATTACTGTTGAGCAATTGACAGAATTGAGCATAGTTATGAGAATATCTAGGTATGATCATGTATATAGGCATCACGTCCGAGACAAGTAGACCGACTCCTACCTGCATCTACTACTATTACTCCACTCATCGACCGCTATCCAGCATGCATCTAGAGTATTAAGTTAAAAACAGAGTAACGCCTTAAGCAAGATGACATGATGTAGAGGGATAGACTCATGCAATATGAAGAAAACCCCATCTTGTTATCCTCGATGGCAACAATACAATACGTGCCTTGCTGCCCTTACTATCACCGGGAAAGGACCCCGCAAGATTGAACCCAAAGCTAAGCACTTCTCCCATGGCAAGAAAGATCAATCTAGTAGGCCAAACCAAATTGATAATTCGAAGAGACTTGCAGAGATAACCAATCATACATAAAAGAATTCAGAGAAGATTCAAATATTATTCATAGATAGACTTGATCATAAACCCACAATTCATCGGTCTCAACAAACACACCGCAAAAAGAAGATTACATCGAATAAATCTCCACAAGAGAGGGGGAGAACATTGTATTGAGATCCAAAAAGAGAGAAGAAGCCATCTAGCTACTAACTATGGACCTGTAGGTCTGAGGTAAACTACTCACACTTCATCGGAGGGGCTCTAGTGTTGATGTAGAAGCCCTCCGTGATCGATGCCCCCTCCAGCGGAGCTCCGGAACAGGCCCGAAGATGGGATCTCGTGGATACAGAAAGTTACGGCGGTGGAATTAGGGTTTTGGCTCCGTATATGATCATTTGGGGGTACGTGGATATATATAGGAGGAAGAAGTACGTCGGTGGAGCAACAGGGGGCACGAGGGTGGAGGGCGCGCCTTGGGGGGGGCAGGCGTGCCCACTACCTCGTGGCCTCCTGTTAGTTGGCTTGACATAGGGTCCAAGTCTCCTAAGTTGTATTCGGTGAGAAAATCACGTTCCCGAAGGTTTCATTTCGTTTGGACTCCGTTTGGTATTCCTTTTCTTCGAAAGCCTAAAACAGGCAAAAAACAGCAATTCTGGGCTGGGCCTCCGGTTAATAGGTTAGTCCCAAAAATAATATAAAAGCGGATAATAAAGCCCAATAATGTCCAAAACACTAGATAATATAGCATGGAGCAATCAAAAATTATAGATACGTTGGAGACGTATCACACCCATAAAAGAAACAAATTCTTCTAATTGTTCCATATCATAGTAATCATGTCTACCATTAGCATAAAAATCCAAGGTTTTATCATCAATTTGCATGAAAAGGGAAGGTGTGGAGCCTTCATCCTAGAGCAACAAGTATAATCATATCTCAAGCATAGTTTCTGAGCATACCAATGCAACATATGAATTTGATCCCATAATAGTTTGCCTTTTTGAGTCAAGCGATAATCCCTAAAGTATTCACGTTGATCCAACGTGTCTCCCATAACATAATTGAATGGGGTTTTCTCAGGATTATCAAAGTAGTACATAATCTCTTTCACATAATGAGCATTGAGGGTTTTAGGAGGTTCCCCATCTCCATGAGTAGCAGTTACACCTAATTTTTTGGTATTTCGTGTTCCATATCCATAACAAAAGATAGAGAACCACTAAGAACATCAAATAAAAATTAATTAGTGATAAAGCAAACAAGCACACACGAGAATATTCACCCCACGCTATTGCTCCCCTGCAACGACTCCAGAAAAAGGTCTTGATAACCCACAAGTATAGGGGATGAATTGTAGCCTCTTTCGATAAGTAAGAGTGTCGAACCCAATGAGGAGCTAAAGGTAGAACAAATATTCCCTCAAGTTCTATCGACCATCGATACAACTCTACGCACGCTTAATGTTCACTTTACCTAGAACAAGCATGAAACTAGAAGTACTTTGTAGGTGTAACGGGATAGGTTTGCAAGAATATAAAGAGCATGCAAATAAAAACTAGGGGCTGTTTTAGGTAAAGAAGCAATAAAGTTAGTATAGCGAGTGTGGAAAAGTGGTGGTAGGAGTTGCGAAATTGTCCCTAAGCAATTGACTACGTTACTAGACCGATAGCAAGTTTTATGTGGGAGAGGCCACTGCTAGCATGTCATCCCTGACTTGGAATTCTATGCACTTATGATTGGAACTATTAGCAACCATCCGCAACTACTAATGTTCATTAAGTTAAAACCCAGCCATAGCATTAAGATATAATGGCCCCCCTTCAATCCCGTATGCATCAATTTCTATGCTAGGCTGAAGTTTCTGTCACTCTTGCCCTCCAATACATAGTCCTATCAACATACAACTAACCCTATGGTGTGATCCACGCGCGCGCTCATATGATGGGCACCAAAGGACAGAAACATAACCACAAGCAAATTAAATCAATCATAGCAATTCATCAACCACCGATAGGACAAGGAAAATCTACTCAGACATCATAGGATGGCAACAAATCATTGGATAATAATATGAAGCATAAAGCACCATGTTCAAGTAGAGGGTACAGCAGGTTGCGGGAGAGTGGACCGCTATAGATAGAGGGGGGAGGTGATGGAGATGTTGGTGAACATAGCGGAGGTGTGGGTGTAGATTGCGGTGATGATGATGATGGCCCCTGGCGCATTCCGGCGCCACCGGAAGCGAGCGGGAGAGTGCCCCCTCCTTCTTATTCTTCTTTGACCTTCTCCTAGACAGGAGAAGGGTTTCCCCTCTGGTCCATGGTCTCCATGGCGTGGGAGGGGCGAGAGCCCCTCTAAGATTGGACCTGTCTCTCTGTATCTCTCTTTGTTTTTGCATTCTGGATTCTGCCCTTTCATAGTTTCTTAAATTCTCGGAGATCCGTAACTCCGATTGGGCTGAAATTTTAACACGATCTCTATCTGGATATTAGCTTTCTTTCGGCGAAAGAAGAGTAGTAACCGCCTTACAGGGGGCCCACGAGGGTCAGGGGCGCGCCCCCTGCCTCGTGCCCCCTCGGGCACCGTCTCGCGTTGATTCTTTTCCCATATTTCCCAAATATTCTGAAAATATTCTCCGTCTGTTTTTATCCCGTTTGGACTCCATTTGATATGGATTATCTGCGAAACAAAAAACATGCAACAAACAGGAACTGGCACTGGGCACTGGATCAATATGTTAGTCCCAAAAATAGTATAAAAAGTTTCCAAAAGTATATATGAAAGTTGCAGAATATTGGCATGGAACAATCAAAAATAATAGATACGACGGAGACGTATCAGAGACCTCCTCGATCTTCGAACACTTCATCCACACAAAACTCAACAGAAAGCTCGGTAAGACCCGTTAGTATAATAAAGCAAATCACTACTCTAAGTACTGTTGCAAACCAATTCATATTTTTTTGCATTGTATATACTGTAATATAACTTTTCCATGGCTTAATCCACTGATAGAAATCAATAGTTTCATCAAAACAAGCAAACTATGTATCAAAAACAGAATCTGTCTTAAACATGACAGTCTGTAATAATCTGAACATTCACCATACCTGTGGCACTCCAAAAATTCTGAAATAATTAGAACAGATAAAAAATTATATAGAAAGACAGTGCAAAAAGTTTGAGAACCGTTTGACGTTCCAGTAAAAAATGTAAAATCGCGCACTACAGCCAAGTTTCTGTCCTACGCCGCACAAACCAACTAGCAATGTAAACATCCTAAAGGCAAACCTTTGGCACATTATTTTTATAATGCAATGGAATTGTACAAGGGGATAATTATTTTCGTTGAGAAGTTTCTGTAATCAAGATTCACAAAGTTTCCGTGAGCACGAACAAAGTTCAAGGAGCTCCCCCACTTCAACAATGTTTGTCTCTCTCACTTTCTCTTTCCTTTTTGAATAGTTTTGGGTTCCCCTCTTTTTTTTAAAACTATATAAAAGCACTCAATAGAAATAAATGACTCTCTAAAACTTCCGGGTTGTCTCCCTGGCAGCCCTTTCTTCAAAGCCATTAAGCTAGGCATATAGTGCTCAAGTAATGGATCCACCCGGATCCCAAGGTATATCAAAGCCAATTTTAATTAACAATGATTTGGCATTTAGTAGTGAGCACAAAGTAACATATATCAAGCAATGACGAAGTCTAACTCTCTTCCTATGCATCGACATGTCATACAAGAACAATTCATGCACACCTAGTTAAGGCCAATGCATAGTATAAATAATTTGTTGCAATTTTATCATATTGGAAACATAAAGAGGCGGAGATGTAGTTCCTCTCTCATAATAATTGCAAGTAGGAGCAGCAAGCACATGCATATTATAGTCATCAAAATTATCATGTGCAATGGTAAAAGGCAATCCATCAATATAATCCTTAATAAGTGCAAACTTCTCCGATATAGTATAGTCGGGAGAATTTAAAAAGATAATAGGACTATCATGCGTGGGTGCAATAGCAACAATTTCATGTTTAACACAAGGAACTATAGCGAGTTCATATCCATAATCATATTTCATATTGGCATCTTGGCCACAAGCATAGCAAGCATCATCAAAATGGGATATGTCAAAAGAATCAACGGGATCATAACAATCATCATAGCATTCATCCTTCGGTAGATTCGAAGGGAAATTAAACAATGTATGAGTTGAAGAGTTACTCTCATTAGAAGGTGGGCGCGGGTGATCAATCTGCTCTTCCTCCTTTTGTTCTTCGCTCTCCTCCTCATCTTTTTCATCCAATGAGCTCACAGTTTCATCAATTTCTTCTTCCATAGACTCCTGCAAAATATTAGTCTCTTCTCGGACAGCGGAGACTTTCTCGATAAATTCATCAATATCACAATTGTATTAATAATTCTCATTGCAATATTTAAGGATAGCTAAATTTTCAGGTCTATAAACTGAATCATGAAAATCTTCAAACTCTTTAAACAAAGATACAATTTTCATAAGCACCAATGAAAGCAACGAATTCTTCTATTTGCTCCACATCATAATAATCATATATACCATTAGCATAAGAAGCTAAGGTTTCATCATCATTAAATTCAGATGAAAAGGGAAGGTGTGGAGACTTCATACTAGAGCAACAAGTATAATCATATCTCAAGCATAGTTGCCGAGCATACCAATGTAACATATGAATTTGATCCCATAATAGTTTCCATTTTTGAGTCAAGCGATAATCCCTAAAGTATTCACGTTGATGCAACGTTACTCCCATTATAAAGTTGAATGGGGTTTTCTCATGATCATCAAAGTAGTAAATAATATCTTTCACATAATGAGCATCGAGGGTTTTAGGAGGTTCCCCATCTCCATGAGTAGCAAGTAAACCTAATTTTTTTGGAATTTCGTGTTCCATATCCATAACTAAAGATAGAGAACAACTTAGAACAGCAAATAAAAATTACTTAGTGATAAAGCAAACAAGCACACACGAGAATATTCACCCCACACTATAACTCCCCGGCAACGGTGCTAGAAAAAGGTCTTGATAACCCACAAGTATAGGGGATCAATTGTAGCCTCTTTCGATAAGTAAGAGTGTCGAACCCAACGAGGAGCTAAAGGTAGAACAAATATTCCCTCAAGTTCTATCGACCACCGATACAACTCTACGCACGCTTAACGTTCGCTTTACCTAGAACAAGTATATATGAAACTAGAAGTACTTTGTAGGTGTTTTTGGATAGGTTTGCTAGAATATAAAGAGCACGTAAATAAAAACTAGGGGCTGTTTAGGTAAAGAAGCAATAAAGTTAGTATAGCAAGTGTGGAAAAGTGGTGGTAGAAGTTGCGAAATTGTCCCTAAGCAATTGACTACTTTATTAGACCGATAGCAAGTTTTATGTGGGAGAGGCCACTGCTAGCATGTCGTCCCTGACTTGGAATTCTATGCACTTATGATTGGAACTATTAACAAGCATCCGCAACTACTAGCATTCATTAAGGTAAAACCCAACCATAGCATTAAGATATATTGGTCCCCCTTCAATCCCCATGCATCAATTTCTATGCTAGGTTGAGCTTCTGTCACTCTTGCCCTCCAATACATAGTCCTATCAACATACAACTAACCCTATGGTATGATCCACACGTGCGCTCATATGATGGGCACCAAAGGACAGAAACATAACCGCAAGCAAATTAAACCAATCATAGCTATTCACCAATTACCGATAGGACAACGAAAATCTACTCAGACATCATAGGATGGCAACACATCATTGGATAATAATATGAAGCATAAAGCACCATGTTCAAGTAGAGGGTGCAGAGGGTTGCGGGAGAGTGGACCGCTGTAGATAGATGGGGGAAGGTGATGGAGATGTTGGTGAAGATGACAGAGGTGTTGGTGTAGATCGCCGTCACACGATGATGACCCCGGCGGCGTTCCGGCGCCACCGGGAGAGAGGGAGAGAGAGCCCCCCTTCTTCTTCTTCTTCCTTGACCTTCTCCCTAGATGGGAGAAGGGTTTACCCTCTGGTCCATGGCCTCCATGGCGGCAGAGGGGCGAGAGCCCCCCCCCCCCCGAGATTGGATTTGTCTCTCTATTTCTGTGTTCCCTGATTCTGCCCTTTCACCGTTTCTTTTATTCCCGGAGATCCGTAACTCCGATTGGGCTGAAATTGGAACATGATTTCTCTCCGAATATTGGATTTTTTGCGGCGAAAGAAGGGCACGAACCGCCTTACAGAGTGGCCACGAGGGCCCAGGGCGCGCCTGACCCCCTGGGGCGCGCCCCTGCCTCGTGCCCCCCTCGGGCATTGTCTCGCGTTGATTCTTCTTTCCCAAAATCACATACATGCCAAAAAAATCTTCGGCAGATTTTATCCCGTTTGGGCTCCGTTTGATATGGATTTTCTGTGAAACAAAAAACATGCAACAAACAGGAACTGGCACTGGGCACTAGATCAATATGTTAGTCCCAAAAATAGTATATAAAGTTGCCAAAAGTATATGAAAGTTGTATAATATTGGCATGGAACAATAAAAAATTATAGATACGACGGAGGCGTATCAGCATCCCCAATATGTTACTCGAGTAGGTAAATGATAAAAAAGATAATTTTTGATGTCGAATGCTACCTAGCATAATCTTGATCATGTAATCTAATCATGGCATGAATATTAAGACACGAGTGATTAAAAACAATAGTCTATCTTTTGACATTAAGATGTTAATACTTCAAGCATACTAATAAAGCAATCATGTCTTTTCAAAATAACATGGCCAAAGAAAGTTATCCCTACAAAATCATATGGTATGGCTATGCTCCTTCTTCACCACACAAAGCACTCAAATCATGCACAACCCCGATGACAAGCCAAGCAATTGTTTCATACTTTTGATGTTCGCAAACCTTTTCAACTTTCACGCAATACATGAGCATGAGCCATGGACATAAGACTATAGGTGGAATAGAATATGATGGTGGAGGTTGTGTGGAGAAGACAAAAAGGAGAAAGTCTCACATTGACGCGGCTAATCAACGGGCTATGGATATGCCCATCAATTGATGTCAACGCGAGGAGTAGGGATTGCCATGCAACGGATGCACTAAGAGCTATAAGTGTATGAAAGCTCAAAGTGAAACTAAGTGGGTGTGCATCCAACTTGCTTGCTCATGAAGACCTAGGGCATTTGAGGAAGCCCATCGTTGGAATATACAAGCCAAGTTCTATAATGAAAATTCCCACTAGTATATGAAAGTGATAACTCAAGAGACTCTCTATATGAAGAACATGGTGCTACTCTCAAGCACAAGTGTGGTAAAAGGATAGTAACATTGTCCCTTCTCTCTTTTCTCTCATTTTTTTATTTTTTATTTTTTTGTAGGCTTCTTTGGCCTCTCTCTTTGTTTTTTGGGGCTTCTTTGGCCACTTCTATTTTGATAACCTCACATGGGACAATGTTCTAATAATGATGATCATTACACTTTTATTTACTTACAACTCAATATTACAACTCGATACTAGAACAAAGGTATGACTCTATATGAATGCTTCCGGCGGTGTACCGGGATGTGCAATGATCTAGCGTAGCAATGACATCGAAAAACAAACAATCCATGAAAACATCATGCTACGTATCTTACGATCATGCAAAGCAATATGACAATGGTGCTCAAGTCATGTATATGAAGATGATGGAAGTTGCATGGCAATATATCTCTGAATGGCTATGGAAATGCCATAATAGGTAGGTATGGTGGTTGTTTTGAGGAAGATATAAGGAGGCTTATGTGTGATAGAGCGTATCATATCACGAGGTTTGGATGCACCGGCGAAGTTTGCACCAACTCTCGAGGTGAGAAAAGGCAATGCATGGTACCGAAGAGGCTAGCTATGATGGAAGGATGAGAGTGCGTATATTCCATGGACTCAACATTAGTCATAAAGAACTCACATACTTATTGCAAAAATCTATTAGTCATCGAAACAAAGTACTACATGCATGTTCCTAGGGGGTTAGATTGGTAGGAAAAGACCATCGCTCGTCCCCGACCGCCACTCATAAGGAAGACAATCAATAAATACCTCATGCTCCAACTTCATTACATAACAGTTCACCATACGTGCATGCTACGGGAATCAAAAACTTCAACACAAGTATTTCTACAATACACAACTACCCGCTAGCATGACTCTAATATCATTATCTTTATATCGCAAAACTATTGCAAGGAATCAAACATATCATATTCAGTGATCTACAAGTTTTATGTAGGATTTTATGACTAACCATGTGAATGACCAACTCCCATCAACTCTCTAAATAGATATAAGTGAAGCAAGAGAGTTTAATTCTTTTTACAAAAGATATGCCCACGCTCTAACAAATATAAGTGAAGCAAAAGAGCATTCTACAAATGGCGGTTTGCTAAGTGAAGAGAAACAAGCAATCCAAACTTCAAATAATATAAGTGAAGCACATGAAGCATTCTATAAAGCCATACTCAAAAGATATAAGTGAAGTGCAATGAGCATTCTATAAATCAACCATGGACTATCTCATACCAGCAGGGTGCATAAAAGAAAAATGAAAACTAAATGCAAAAGACGCTCCAAGATTTGCACATATCACATGAACGAAACGAATCTGAAAACATACTGATACTTGTTGAAGAAAGATGGGATGCCTTCCGGAGCATCCCCAAGCTTAGACGCTTGAGTCTCCTTACTTGGGGTGCCTTGGGAATCCCCAAGCTAGAGCACTTGCCTCTCCTCCTTCTCCTCACATCGAGACCATGGCCTCCATGGCCTCCATGGCGGCGGAGGGGCGAGAGCCCCTCCGAGATTGCATATGTCTCTCTGTTTCTGTGTTCCCTGATTCTACCCTTTCACCGTTTCTTATATTCCCGGAGATCCTAACTCCGATTGGGCTGAAATTTGAACATGATTTCCATCCGGATATTGGCTTTCTTGCGGCGAAAGAAGGGCTCCAACCGCCTTACGGGGTGGCCACGAGGGCCCCAGGCGTGCCTGACCCCCTGGGGCGCGCTCCCTGCCTCATGGCCCCCTCGTGCATCATCTCGCGTTGATTCTTCTTGCCACAAATCACATATATTCCAAAAAAATCTCCATCAGTTTTTATCCCATTTGGACTCCGTTTGATATGGATTTTCTGCGAAACAAAAAACATGCAACAAACAGGAACTGGCACTGGGCACCGGATCAATATGCTAGTCCCAAAAAGAGTATATAAAGTTGCCAAAAGTATATGAAAGTTGTATAATATTGGCATGGAACAATCAAAAATTATAGACACGACGGAGACGTATCAATCATTGAGGAGGTTTACCGGTCTGGAGCCGTCAAAATAAATAACTCCGAAGGTACCAACCCGAAGGTTGTCAATGGGCAACGAATAAAGCATTATATCTCATGTACGCCTATCAATGTTGAAAGTAATATTATCCAAACTATGACATTGAAAGAACACATAAAAGAGTCCTTCGGAACACTCCAGAATCGTGAAAATAAGGAGGTACGTGATACGGTAAGTAAAGGGACTCCAAAAAATTCTCAAAAATATTTTTTATCAGTTTTGGAATATTTTAAAATTTTGGAAATAAAGAAACTTCCAGGAAGCGTCCCATGGTGGGCACAAGACACCAAGGTGTGACAGGCTTGTGTGGCGCGCCCAGGTGGGTTGTGCCCACCTGGGACACCTTCCGTACTCCGTTTTTCTACCATATACTTGTCCTCCAAGATAAAAAAATCTATATATACTTCCCGAACCTGTTGATTCATGTATCATGGAGAAATCCTCTGTTATCTTTTTCCTTGTTGTTTTCTGTTAGATCCCATCTAACATGGCCTCTTCAAGCTCCTCCAAGGACAAGTTCTTCAAGAACGTCATCAACCCATATTTGCGGGAAGTGGTACAGCACCCTCAGGTCATCCAGATGCATGAGGGGGTGCTTCATTTTCGCGATGTGTCATGTCCCAAGGGGACGGAACCATGGAGGCCAGGCTTGAAGCTGTGGAGCAAGACATCCTCCGGTGCAAGGGGATGGTGGAGCGTGGGCTCAATGCCAATCACCTCATGATCATGGACCTTTCTCGTGATCTCAAGGTGGATGGCAATCCCATGAAGGACATCATCTTCACCCTCAATGAGCAAATCAATTTTCTTCAAAGCCAGATCTATGATCTTCAAAACCAAGTCTTTGAATATGA
The DNA here is from genome assembly GCF_018294505.1 of Triticum aestivum. NCBI lineage: Eukaryota > Viridiplantae > Streptophyta > Magnoliopsida > Poales > Poaceae > Triticum > Triticum aestivum. The sequence continues at coordinate 427,979,842 of NC_057809.1, forward strand.
GGCGAGGTTTAAAGGTATGAGTTTGGCTACTGGTTGCAGGACTCGTGAGACTCACTCCTCCTCTTATGATGGTGGGCCACTGCCATGGAAATCTGAGGACAAGATCTCTCCTTCATCACCACCATCATCTTCTTCACCACCAAAGGAGAACTGAGTCGGGTATGGGCACTCCCCTTGGCTTCCACCAAACTTGGGGGAGGTGCCCCGGTATCATATCATCCCACTATCTTTTTGCGTTTACTTATTTTAGTTCGATCCTTTTGCTTTAGATGGATAAAAGTTTAGTTCGGTCCTTTCTTCTTTGAGAGTTTGCTTAGTTATCTATCCTTGTAATCGTGTGCAAGTTATAAAATAAAGTTAGTTTGAGTTTTTTGCTTTCTTTACTTTCATGTTGCAAATAAAGAAAAGAAAGAAAGAAAAATAGAAAGGAAATAAATCAGTAAGATTATATACTAATCCTATGGTAGGTGATAGCACCACATAAGGAAAAGTATAAGTAGAAAATTTTATTAGAGATTGACGAACATAGCATTAGTCAATGATGCAACTCATGAAAGAATTAATAAGGGAAGAGAAGATTCACATATAGATATACTATCCTAGAAATATTTTGTGATTGTGAGCCCTCATCAAAATATTATATGCAAAAATTGTTGACGCTGGACAAGAAAGACAACCTAATGGTTTATGTTTGTTTATATTCACATAGAAGTCATATTGTTATAGATCCTTTAACATGTGGTGCTTGCCCCCTATCTTGCTAGCCAAAGATTATGTACTAAGTAGAGACACTACTTGTGCATCCAAAAACCCTTAAACCCAAATCTATTTTCAAGTGTCCACCATACCTACCTAGGGATTGAGCAAGATCCCTCAAGTAAGTTGTCATCGGTACAAAAAGGCAATAAAAATTGCTTCTAAAAGTGTGAGATCATTTAGTGTTAGAGAAAATTGAGCGTTGTATGAACTTGGATGACAAAGAATAAAAGCGACATATTGCATCATAAAGGTTGTCATCTTAAGGGGAAATACAACATGACGTTCTCTTGCTCTAAGGGATTGAGCATACACGCAAATAAGCGCATGGCAACCTCTGCTTCCCTCTGCGAAGGGCCTATCCTTTATTTTTATGCACTTACTTTTATGCAAAGAGTCAAAGTTTTCCTTCTATTCCTTTTATTTTTCTCCTTTGGCAAGCATCATGTGGTGAGGAAAGATCTAGGCACATATGTCCAGTTGAATATAGATAGCATGAGTTATTATTGTTGACATCACCCTTCAGGTGAATATGTTGGGAGGCGAAACTATAATCCCCTATCTTTCTATGTGTCCGGTTGAAACGTTTTGTTCATGGGTACAAGGTGAGCATTATCAATCATAGAAGACTATATGATGGTTGAGTATATGGACTTGCCTAAAGGCTCCGACACGTGACTCTTCCTGAAAAGATGATGAATTGTAGTTGCAAACTTGACTGAGAACATAGTTTGTCGGTTTCTAATAGAGTTGTTGCTTTATACTTCGATTGTGTGATGAACTATTGCTTATTCATGAGAAGTATATGATAAAAGTTCTATGATCAAAGTCCTATGTTTACTTTTGTTGTTGTTATAATAATCAACATGATGCTTCTATGTCCGTATTTTGTTTTTATCGACACCTCTCTCTCTCTCTCTCTCTCTCTCTCTCTCTCTCTCTCTCAAAGCATGTGGACATGTTTTTCGATTTCGGTTTTCGCTTGAGGACAAGCGAAATCTAAGCTTGGGGGAGTTGATACGTCCATTTTGCATCATGTTTTATTACTGTTGTTTATAATATTTTTATCCAAAAAGTGCTTTTTGGAGTAATTCTAATGCATTTTCTCTCATAATTTGCAAGGACCTCACCAAGAGGGAGAATTCCGGCAGCTGGAAATCTGGAACTGGAAAAGCTATGTCAAGCCACCTATTCTGCACCACTCCAAATGATCTGAAACTTCACGTATATTTTTTATGGGTTATTTAAGAAATACTAGAGCCAATAAACAACAGAGGGGGCACCAGGTGGGCACAACCCACCTGGGCGCGCCAGGCCCCCGGGGCGCGCCCTGGTGGGTTGTGGCCTCCTCGGTCCACCTCCGGTGCCCATCTTCTGGTATATAAGTCATTTTGACCTATAAAAAATAAGGAGAGGACTTTCGGGATGAAGCACTGCCGCCTCGAGGCGGAACTTGGGCAGGAGCACTTTTACCCTCCGGTAGAGCGATTCCGCCGGGGGAACTTCCCTCCCGGAGGGGGAAATCATCGTCATCATCATCACCAACAACTCTCCCATCTTGGGGAGGGCAATATCCATCAACTTCTTCAATGGCACCATCTCCTCTCAAACCATAGTTCATCTCTTGTGTTTAATCTTGTTACGGGAACTATAGATTGGTGCTTGTGGGTGACTAGTAGTGTTGATTACATCTTGTAGTTGATTACTATATGGTTTATTTGGTGGAAGATTATATGCTCAGATCCATTATGCTATTTAATACTCCTCTGATCATGAACATGTTTATCATTTGTGAGTAGTTACTTTTGTTCTTGAGGTCACGGGAGAAATCATGTTGCAAGTAATCTTGTGAACTTGATATGTTTTCGATATTTTGATAGTATGTATGTTGTTATTCCCTTAGTGGTGTCATGTGAACGTCGACTACATAACACTTCAACATATTTGGGCCTAAGGGAATGCATTGTGGAGTAGCAAGTAGATGGTGGGTTGCGAGAGTGACAGAATCTTAAACCCCAGTTTATGCGCTATTTCGTAAGGGACCAATTGGATCCAAAAGTTTAATGCTATGGTTAGAATTTATTCTTAATACTTTTCTCGTAGTTGCGGATGCTTGCGGGAGGGTTAATCATAAGTAGGAGGTTTGTTCAAGTAAGAACAGCACCTAAGCACCGGTCCAGCCACATATCAAATTATCAAAGTAGCGAACACAAATCAAACCAACATGATGAAGGTGACTAGATGAAATTCCTGTGTACCCTCAAGAACGCTTTGCTTATCATAAGAGACCGTTTTGGCTTGTCCTTTGCCTCAAAAGGATTGGGCAACCTAGCTGCACTTTTTTTACCACTATCGTTACTTGCTCGTTACAAATTATCTTGCTATCAAACTACTCCGTTACTTACAATTTCAACACTTGCAGGCATTACCTTACTGAAAACTACTTGTCATTTCCTTCTGATCCTCATTGGGTTCAACACTCTTACTTATCAAAAAGAGCTACAATTAATCCCCTATACTTGTAGGTCATCAGTAGTTCAAATTTGAATTACGGTCATTAAATGGCTAGAAAATCACTTAAATGTCTTAAAAGGTCAAATGACCCCTGGAATTTACCAAAATTTGACATGATAGTTATATTAGTACTACAAATTTTCTTGTACATTTAAAACACCATTCGTTGCCATTTTACTCCAAATTCGTCTTTCACAGCTGACATGATAGTTATATTAGTACTACAAATTTTCTTGTACATTTAAAACACCATTCGTTGCCATTTTACTCCAAATTCGTCTTTCACAGCTAATAAATAATATCAACAACATCACACATAGTTTTTTTGTAGGAACCGTTTGCGATGAAAATTTCTGGGTCTATTTAAGTCCCCTCCTTAAGCTTCTCCAGCTCGTCTGCTCCAGTGTTGGCAACCCCCGAATCCACGAATCTCGATCCCCATTCCCGCACCCCCTTCTTGCAAAGATGACGTCGTGGAAACGCTTCGTGAAGGCTCGTTCGATTACCGCGTCCTCCCGAGTCCATGTTGGGCGAAGTTCGGAGGTGATTCTTCTGTGATGGCGAGGGATCGCATTAAGCCCAGAGCCTCCTTTAACAGCAAGGTTTGTACAGGGAAACGAGAGTCCGTGGGGCTGGACAGGGCCAAGGCCTCCTGGCCATGCTTGCTTGGCGTGGACTTTGAGAGTTCAGATCCAGAATCCGGGGGCGAGTCCGGTCTTTCAATGATAGGGGGAACTTGGTCTAATCCCGAATTCGCCGCAAACACAATCGCCTCCAGATCCTTAATAGTGCAGTCCGCAACAGAGAGTCTGGTGGGCTCCAAACTCTCATCTTCGGACCTGGTGGTTTGCTCCAGATCTAAGGCTGGAGCAACGGTCGGGGTCGTGAACCCTTCAAAGATTAAGTCTCCTCGGATATTAGCAACATAACTTAGGTCCTCGAAACTAATCTGATGACCAGGGGTGTAGCTTTCGATCTTTTTGAGGTGGCCAATCGAGTTGGCACATAGAACGAAGCCACCGAATACAAAAATCTGGCCAGGAGGAAAGCTTCCCCAGGAAATGGCATCGTTGTAGATGATCGAACGAGCCATCGAGCCTTATGTTGATGACACAGTGGAACTCTCAATGAAAGCACCAATGTCGGTGTCAAAACTGGAAGATCTCGGGTAGGGGGTCCCGAACTATGCGTCTAAGGATCGAAGGTAACATGAGGCAGGGGACACAATATTTACCCAGGTTTGGGCCCTCTTGATGGAGGTAATACCCTACTTCCTTCTTGATTGACTTTGATGAGTATAGAGATTACAAGAGTTGATCTACCTCGAGATCGTAATGGCTAAACCCTAGATGTCTAGCCTGTATGATTTGTCTTAGCCTCTACAGACTGAACCCTCTGGTTTATATGGACACCGGAGGGGCCTAGGGTTGTACAGAGTCGGTTTACAGAGAAAGGAAACTACGCATCCGAACCCCAAGCTTGCCATCCACGCAAAGGAGAGTCCCATCCGGACATGGGGGAAGGCCTTCTATCTTGTATCTTCACGGCCCATCAGTCTGGCCCAGGTCACATAACTCGGACGCCCGGGGACCCCTGATACGTCTCCGTTGTATCTATAATTTTTGATTGTTCCATGCCAATATTCTACAACTTTCATATACTTTTGGCAAATTTTTATACTATTTTTGGGACTAACATATTGATCCAGTGCCCAGTGCCAATTCCTGTTTGTTGCATGTTTTTTGTTTCTCAGTAAATCCATATCAAACGGAGTCCAAATGGGATAAAACTGACGGAGATTTATTTGGAATATATGTGATTTTTGGGAATAAAAATCAACGGGAGACGATGCCCGAGGGGGCCACGAGGCAGAGGGCGCGCCCTAGGCCCTCGTGGCCACCCTGTAAGGCGGTTGATGTTCTTCTTTCGGCGCAAGAAAGCTAATATCCAGATAGAGATTGTGTTAAAATTTCAGCCCAATCGGAGTTACGGATCTCCGGGAATATAAGAAACGGTGAAAGGGCAGAATCTGAGAACGCAGAAACAGAGAGAGACAGATCCAATCTCAGAGGGGCTCTCGCCCCTCCCATGCCATGGAGGCCATGGACCAGAGGGGAAACCCTTCTCCCATCTAGGGAGAAGGTCAAGGAAGAAGGAGGAGGGGGGCTCTCTCCCCCTCGCTTCCGGTGGCGTCGGAATTCCGCCGGGGGCAATCATCATCACCACGATCTTCACCAACATCTCCATCACCTTCCCCCATCTATCTACAGCGGTCCACTCTCCCGCAACCCGCTTTACCCTCTACTTGAACATGGTGCTTCATGCTTCATATTATTGTCCAATGATGTGTTGCCATCATATGATTCTGAGTAGATTTTCGTCGTCCTATAGGTGGTTGACGAATTGCTATGATTGATTTAATTTTCTTGTGGTTATGTTGCCGTCCTTTGGTACCCATCATATGAGCGCATGCGTGGATCACACCATAGGGTTAGTTGTATGTTGATAGGACTATGTATTGGAGGGCAAGAGTGACAGAAACTCCAACCTCGCATAGAAATTGATGCATACGGGATTGAAGGGGGACCAATATATCTTAATGCTATGGTTGGGTTTTACCTTAATGAACGTTAGTAGTTGCGGATGCTTGCAAATAGTTCCAATCATAAGTGCATAGAATTCCAAGTTAGGGATGACATGCTAGCAGTGGCCTCTCCCACATAAAACTTGCTATCGGTCTCGTAACGTAGTCAATTGCTTAGGGACAATTTCTCAACTCCTACCACCACTTCTCCACACTCGCTATACTAAATTTATTGTTTCTTTATCTAAACATCCCATACTTTTTATTTACGCGCTCTTTATTATCTTGCAAACCTATCCAAAAACACCTACAAAGTACTTCTAGTTTCATACTTGTTCTAGGTGAAGCGAACGTTAAGCGTGCGTAGAGTTGTATCCGTGGTCGATAGAACTTGAGGGAATATTTGTTCTACCTTTAGCTCCTCGTTGGGTTCGACACTCTTACTTATCGAAAGAGGCTACAATTGATCCCCTATACTTGTGGGTTATCAAGACCTTTTTCTGGCGCCGTTGCCGGGGAGCCATAGCGTGGGGTGAATATTCTCATGTGTGCTTGTTTTCTTTATCACTAAGTAATTTTTATTTGTTGTTCTAAGTTGTTATATATCTTTAGTTATGGATATGGAACACAAAATACCAAAAAAATTAGGTATACCAGCTACTGATGGAGATGGGGAACCTCCTAAAGCCCTCAATGTTGGTTATGTGAAAGAGATTATGTACATCTTTGATATCCTAAGAAAACCCCATTCAATTATGTTATGGGAGACACGTTGGATCAACGTGAATACTTTAGGGATTATCGCTTGACTCAAAAAAGGGAAACTATTATGGGATCAAATTCATATGTTGCATTGGTATGCTCGGGAACTATGCTTGAGATATGACTATACTTGTTGCTCTAGGATGAAGGCTCCACACCTTCCCTTTTCATGCAAATTTAATGATGATAAAACCTTGGCTTCTTATGCTAATGGTATATATGATTACTATGATGTGGAAAAAATAGAATAATTTGTTGCTTTTATGGGTGCTTATGAAATTGAATATTTGTTTAAAGAGTGTGAAAATTTTGATGATTCAGTTTATAGACCTAAAAATTTAAGTATCCTTAAATATTGCTACGGAATTATGAATACAATGCCGATATTGATGCGTTTAATGAGAAAGTCTCCGTTGTCCAAGAAGAGACTAATATTTTGCAGGAGTCTATGGAAGAAGAAATTAATGACATTGTGAGCTCGTTGGATGAAAAAGATGAGGGGGGAGCGAAGAACAAAAGGAGGAAGAGTGGATTGATCACCCGTGCCCACCTTCTAATGAGAGTAACTCTTCAAGTCAAACATTGTTTAATTTCCCTTCGTGCTTACCGAAGGATGATTGCTATGATGACTGTTTTGATCCCGTTGATTCTCTTGAAATATCCCTTTTTGATGATATTTGCTATGCTTGTGGCCAAGATGCCAATACGAATTATGCTTATGGAGATGAATTTGCTATAGTTCCTTATGTTAAACATGAAATTGTTGCTATTGCACCCACGCATGATAGTCCTATTATCTTTTTGAATTCTCCCAACTACACTATATCGGAGAAGTTTACCCTTATTAAGGATTATATTGATGGGTTGCGTTTTACTATTACACATGATGATTTTGATATATATAATATGCATGCGCTTGCTGCTCCTACATGCAATTATTATGAGAGAGGAACTACATCTCTGCCTCTTTATGTTTCCAACACGAAAAAATTACAAGAAATTGTTTATACTATGCATTGGAATTTACTTTGTGTGCATGAATTGTTCTTTTATGACATGCCGATGCATAGGAAGAGAGTTAGACTTCGTCATTACATGATATATGTTACCTTGTGCTCACTACTAAATTGCAAGTCATTGTTAATTAAAATTGGCTTTGATATACCTTGGGATCCAGGTGGATCCATTACTTGAGCACTATATGCCTAGCTTAATGGATTTAAAGAAAGCGCTGCCAGGGAGACAACCCGAAAGTTTTAGAGAGTCATTTATTTCTTTTGTGTGCTTTTATAAAGTTTAAAAACAAAAAATAAAGAGGGGAACCCAAAACTTTTTCAAAAAGGAAAGTGAAAGTGAGAGAGACAAGCATGGTTGAAGTGGGGGAGCTCCTTGAACTTTGTTCATGCTCACAGAAACTTTGTGAATCTTGATTACAGAAACTTTTCAACAAAAATAATTATCCCTTTATACAATTCCATTGTGTTATAAAAATAATGTGCCAAGGTTTTCCTTGAGGATGTTTTAGATGCTTGTTGGTTTGTATGGTGCAGGACAGAAACTTTGGCTGTAGCGCGCGATTTTACATTTTTTGCTGGAACGTCAACTGGTTCTTAAACTTTTTGCACTGTCTTTCTATACAAATTTTTTATTTTTACTAATTTTGGTAGAATTTTTAGAGTACTAGAGGTATGGTGAATGTTCATATTATTACAAACTGTTCTGTTTTAGACAGATTCTAGTTTTGATGCATAGTTTGCTTGTTTTGATGAAACTATCGATTTATATCAGTGGATTAAGCCATGGAAAAGTTATATTACAGTATCTACAATGCAAAAAAAATATGAATTGGTTTGCAACAGTACTTAGAGTAGTGATTTGCTTTATTATACTAACGGATCTTACCGAGCTTTCTGTTGAGTTTTGTGTGGATGAAGTGTTCGAAGATCGAGGAGGTCTCGATGTGAGAAGAAGGAAGAGAGGCAAGAGATCAAGCTTGGGGATGACCGAGGCACCCCAAGTAAATATTCAAGGAGACTCAAGCGTCTAACCTTGGGGATGCCCCGGAAGGCATCCCAGCCTTCTTCAACAAGTATCGGTATGTTTTCGGATTCGTTTTGTTCATGCGATATGTGCAATCTTGGAGCGACTTTTGCATTTTGTTTTCACTTTTATTTTATGCACCATGCTGGTATGAGATAGTCCTTGGTTGATTTATAGAATGCTCATTGCACTTCACTTATATCTTTTGAGTATGGCTTTATAGAATGCTTCATGTGCTTCGCTTATATCATTTGAAGTTTGGATTGCCTATTTCTCTTCACATAGAAAACAACAATTTGTAGAATGCTCTTTTGCTTCACTTATATTTGTTAGAGCGTGGGCATATCTTTTGTAGAAAGAATTAAACTCTCTTGCTTCACTTATATCTATTTAGAGAGATGACAGGAATTGGTCATTCACATGGTTAGTCATAAAATCCTACATAAAACTTGAAGATCACTGAATATGATATGTTTGATTCCTTGCAATAGTTTTGCGATATAAAGATGGTGATATTAGAGTCATGCTAGTGGGGAGTTGTGGATTGTAGAAATACTTGTTTTGAAGTTTGTGATTCCCGTATCATGCACGTATGGTGAACCATTATGTGATGAAGTCGGAGCATGATTTAGTTATTGATTGTCTTCCTTATGAGTGGCGGTCAGGGGCGAGCGATGGTCTTTTCCTACCAATCTATCCCCCTAGGAGCATGCACGTAGTACTTTGTTTTGATGACTAATAGATTTTTGCAATAAGTATGTGAGTTCTTTCTGACTAATGTTGAGTCCATGAATTATACGCACTCTCAACCTTCCATCATTGCTAGCCTCTTCCGTACCGTGCATTGCCCTTTCTCACCTCGAGAGTTGGTGCAAACTTCACCGGTGCATCCAAACCCCGTGATACGATACGCTCTATCACACATAAGCCTCCTTATATCTTCCGCAAAACAGCCACCATACCTACCTATCATGGCATTTCCATAGCCATTCTGAGATATATTGCCATGCAACTTCCATCATCATCATATACATGACTTGAGCATTCATTGTCATATTGCTTTGCATGATCGTAAGATAGCTAGCATGATGTTTTCATGGCTTGTCTGTTTTTTGATGTCATTGCTACACTAGATCATTGCACATCTCGGTACACCGCCGGAGGCATACATATAGAGTCATATTTTTGTTCTAGTATCGAGTTGTAATATTGAGTTGTAAGTAAATAAAAGTGTGATGGTCATCATTATTAGAGCATTGTCCCATGTGAGGAAAGGATGATGGAAGCTATGATTCCCTCACAAGTTGGGATGAGTCTTCGGACTTTACAAAAGAATAAAAGAGGCCAAAGAAGCCCACAAAAAAGAGAAAAAAAATAAAAAATGAGAGAAAAGAGAGAAGGGACAATGTTACTATCCTTTTACCACACTTGTGCTTCAGAATAGCACCATGTTCTTCATATAGAGAGTCTCTTGAGTTTTCACTTTCATATACTAGTGGGAATTTTCATTATAGAACTTGGCTTGTATATTCCGATGATGGGCTTCCTCAAATGCCCGAGGTCTTCATGAGCAAGCAAGTTGGATGCGCACCCACTTAGTTTCCAGTTTGAGCTTTCATACACTTATAGCTCTTAGTGCATCCGTTGCATGGCAATCCCTACTCCTCACATTGACATCAATTGACGGGCATCTCCATAGCCCGTTGAGGGAGTCCTGGATTAGGCGGTGTCCGGGTAGCCGGACTATACCATCAGCCGGACTCCAGGACTATGAAGATACAAGATTGAAGACTTCGTCCCGTGTCCGGATGGGACTTTCCTTGGCGTGGAAGGCAAGCTTGGCGATGTGGATATTCAAGATCTCCTACCAATTGTAACTGACTTTGTGTAACCCTAACCCTCTCCGGTGTCTATATAAACCGGAGGGTTTTAGTCCGTAGGACGACAATCATACCATAGGCTAGCTTCTAGGGTTTAGCCTCCTTGATCTCGTGGTAGATCTACTCTTGTACTACCCATATCATCAATATTAATCAAGCAGGACGTAGGGTTTTACCTCCATCAAGAGGGCCCGAACCTCGGTAAAACATCGTGTTCCTTGCCTCCTATTACCATCCGGCCTAGATGCACAGTTCGGGACCCCCTACCCGAGATCCGCCGGTTTTGACACCGACATTGGTGCTTTCATTGAGAGTTCCTCTGTGCCGTCGCAATCAGGAAGGATGCCTCTTCCCGTCTTTAAAGACGGAGCCGTTACTAAGGGAGCCTTGGCTGTCGGCCAAAATCTCCGGCTAGGCGGTTTTCTCATGACCGCCTGTTCGACCGTTGCGCCGACGGTGACCTCTCGGGTCATCAAAAGCAATCTTCACGTCAGCTCGGAACTCGTCGAGCAGTTAGATCCAATGGAGCTCTCTTCCGTAAATGAGCTCTTGGATCGCATCGCCGCCTTGGGGGTCACTACGGATTATGACCAGGTTGGGCTTAAACCCGATCTAAGAGAAATTAATTCTCCCCAAGTCACCCATCATGTTGCCATGGTAGAGGCACAATGCGGCGACTCTTCATCTATCTTAAGGACTAGCTATGTCCGGATTCCCGATCCCTCCAAGCCGGATACCCGCGGAGGGGAGGATGTAACTCAAGACCTGAACTTAGAATCAGGCAACGGGCTAGATTCACCGGACAACATCCAAGAATCCAAACTTCAGAGTTCGGAAATTTCTTGGCCGCTGAGTCTTAGATTGGGTGAAGTTCCAGATTTAATTCCACCCACCCACCCGAACATAAGTGATCTATCCCAAATCAGGTAAAAGCCCGAAGAAACAGTACATCATTACTGGGCAAAGTTCCTCCTGGTCATGAACAGGATAAAGGACTGCCGCGAGGAAGACGCAATCTCAATCTTCTGCAATAATTGCACGGACAAGGGAATCCTCAACGCCACAGGTCGTCGCGATCCTACACGCTTTGCTGACTTGGCAACCATAGTACAAAAGTACTGTGCGATGGAAAGCGCTCGGAAAACCGAAACTAAATTTGGGACAATCCGGCCCTGAATAGAAACCACGTCCGAAATAAAAGGGTGCATTATCATCAGACACCCGGGTTAAAAACCAAAAAACCAAAACCCTCTACAGGGCATGGAACCGTATTGGAGGGATGGCTTAATGGTCCCTGTAAAATTCATAGTACAGAGGACGCCAGACCAACTCATAGCCTTATAGCATGTTGGATACTCTGGCAGGTGGCCAAAAGGGGCGAAGATCTCCTAATTCCAGAGGCCGCAGAAAGCCACCTCAGGGACTCCAGTACAGTCTTAACAGTCTTCGAGACTTCCGCAGCCTCGCCGAAGTCTATCAAGTAGCAACAATAAACCCATGGAGTGACACGGCTATCACTTTTAATGCCAGTGATGAACCTAAATTCCAAACAGCTCGAGCACCAGCCGCATTGGTACTCAGTCCTATAGTGGACAGCTTTCGCCTCACCAAGGTACTCATGGACGGAGGCAGCGGATTGAACCTCATTTATGAGGAAAAACTTCAAAAAATGGAAATAGACTGGAACCGCATTGAGCGAAGCAACACAACCTTTAGAGGAATAATCCCCAGTCGGGAAGCGCGCTGTACAGGAAAAATCACACTAGATGTGGTGTTCGGCACGCCGGATAATTATAGGTTCGAAGAGGTCACATTCCAAGTGGCCCCATTCAGTAGCGGACACCACGCTCTGCTGGGGCGGGAAGCGTTTACAATCTTCCAAGCAATACCCCATTACGGGTACATGAAGCTCAAGATGCCCGGGCCGAACGGAATCATCACTCTCGCTAGTGATCCGGACATAGCACTCCGCGCTGAAAACAAGACAGCCGCATTGGCCCTTGAGGCACTGTCCGAAGCCCTAGCGGCTGAGGAAATGACTACGCTGCGCTCCACGGTAAACAGGGACGATGTGATACTCAACAAAAGATCCAAGTCCACCTCCTTTAAACCAGCGGATGAAATAGGCAAATTCCAGGTCCATCCAATGGACCCCAATAAAACAGCTTCCATCGGGGCATGATTAAACCCCAATGTAGACGCCGCATTGCGAGAATTCCTACAGGAGAACTGGGACATTTTTGCCTAGCACCCGTCAGACATGCCAGGAATCCCACGCAGGCTGGCCGAACACAGCTTAAATATCCTAAAAGGATTCAAACCTGTCAAACAAGCCCTTCGGCGTTTCTCTGAGCCCAAGAGACAGGCAATGGGAGAGGAGCTAGCCAAACTATTGGAGGCCGGATTCATCAGAGACATAAAACATCCGTACTGGCTAGCAAACTTGGTGATGGTACCAAAGAAGGACAAATCCTGGCGCCTGTGCGTTGACTTCAAAGACCTTAACAAGGCTTGCCCAAAGGATCCCTTCCCCCTCCCCCGCATCGATCAAATTATCGACGCCACTACAGGACACGATTCGTTGTGCTTCCTCGACGCATACTCCGGTTACCATCAAATCAAGATGGCCGAGTCAGACCAAGCCGCAACGGCATTCATCACCCCATACGGCCCATTTTGCTTCAACACAATGCCTTTCGGGCTCAAAAACGTCGGCGCAACATATCAGCGCATGATTCAGACATGTCTGGCAAACCAGATCGGCAAAATAGTAGAGGCATACATGGATGATGTGGTCGTAAAAACAAGACATGTCGAATCTCTAGTAGACGACTTGAGGCTTACATTTGACAACCTCCGAGCATATGACATCAAGCTAAATCCGGAAAAATGTGTTTTCAGCGTTCCAGCCGGAAAGCTCTTGGGCTTCATTGTATCCGGTAGAGGAATCGAAGCAAATCCAGCCAAGATCCAAGCATTGTCACAATTGGATATCCCAAAGGACCTCAAACAAATACAAAAATTAACCGGATGCATGGCGGCTCTAAGCCGTTTTATCTCCTGTTTGGGAGAAAAGGCGCTACCCCTATACCGCCTCCTTCGGCGCACCGAACACTTCGAGTGGACGAATGCCGCCACGGCCGGACTCGAGGAAATAAAAGCCATATTGGCCACAAACCCTGTCCTGGCCGCGCCAAACATCAGCGAACCAATGCTGTTGTACATTGCAGCAACCCATCAAGTTGTCAGCGCAGTACTCGTCGTCGAGCGGGAAACGGATGGACACAAATTCTCCCTTCAAAAGCCGGTTTACTATGTGTCCAATGTCCTCACCCCATGCAAATCACGGTACCCACATTATCAAAAAATTGCATATGCGGTATTCATGGCATCCCGGAAGCTACGACACTACTTTCAAGAGTGTTCAATCACAGTAGCATCGGAAGTACCACTCAACGATATTATAAACAACCGTGACGCAACGGGCCGGATTGCAAAATGGGCCATCGAGCTCCTCCCGTTCGACATAACTTATAGGCCACGGTGAGCTATCAAGTCGCAAGTTTTGGCCACTTCGTAGCAGAATGGATGGAGGCCGAACTCCCTAAAGAGTATGGCACATATTCAAACTGGATCATGCACTTCGGCGGTTCCAAAATGTTGGCCAGACTAGGGGCCGGCGTCATTTTGACGTCCCCCACAGGAGACATAGTTCAATATGTACTCCAGATTATGTACACAGACTCCAACAATGCAGCCGAATATGAGGCCCTTTTACATGGTCTCCGGATGGCAGTATCCATGGGCATTCAACGCCTAGAGGTGCGCGGGGATTCGAACCTCATGATATCCCAAATAAATGGAGACTTCGATGCCAAGGATCCAAGAATGGCAGCTTACCGCAACGCCATCCTCAAAATGTTAGCTCGGTTTGAGGGGCTCGAATTTCACCATATAGCCCGAGAAAACAATCAGGCGGCAGACGTCCTAGCACGCATCGGCGCAAAACGCGATGCGGTCCCCCCCCCCCACATCTTCCTGGCTGTTCAAGCCATCCGTAGTATGGGAAGGGGAACATGGCAATATTAGCCCGGACCCAACCGCAGTGTCCGACGCTGAACAATCTGACATAATCGGAGGCTCTGCCAACGAAATCATAACCTCAGCCCACGTACTAATGGCCGTTATCGCCCCGTGGACAGAACCATTCCTAGCCTACCTTACTAGGCAGGAACTCCCAGAGGACCAAAACGGGGCATGCTGTATAGTGCGGCGATCTAAAGCCTATAAAGTCCATGAGGGAGAACTTTATAAGAAAAGTACTACCAGAGTCCTTCAAAGGTTCATCTCCGAAGAGGAAGGGCGGAACCTGCTGGCTGAAATTCATGCCGGACTCGGTGGCCATCACGCCGCAGCCCGGTCCTTTGTAAGCAAGGCTTTCTGTACAGGCTTTTATTGGCCAACGGCCCGGGCGGACGCTTAGGACTTGGTCCAAAAATGCGTCGGTTGCCAGCTTTTTGCAAACCAAAGCCATATGCCACCCACCACCCTCCAAACTATCCCCATCACTTGGCCTTTCGCGGTCTGGGGGCTTGACATGGTGGGACCCCTTAAAGGCGGAACCTACAAGAAAAAATACTTACTGGTCATGGTGGAGAAGTTCACCAAATGGATAGAAGCCAAGCCTGTTAAGACGACCGAATCCGGACCTGTGATAGACTTTATATCTGGGGTCGTACACCATTATGGCATCCCCCACAGCATCATCACCGATAACGGCACGAACTTTACGGCCGATGAGGTAAAACTCTGGTGCAAAAACATGGGCATCAAGCTCAATTATGCTTTCGTCTATCACCCACAAACTAATGGTCAGGTCGAACGTGCAAATGGTCTCATCATGAGCGGCATCAAACCCAGATTAGTGCGGTCCCTCAAGGAATCTAACACGCACTGAGTAGAGGAGCTCGACTCCGTACTTTGGGGGCTGCGGACCATGCTGAATCGCACCACCGGATACACACCATTTTTTATGGTATACGGCGCAGAGGCAGTCTTGCCCTGCGACATAATTCATGACTCACCTCGAGTGTGCATGTACGAGGAAAGGGAAGCTGAGCTCGATCGGCAGGACATTTTGGACGCCTTAGAGGAGGAGCGTGATGTGGCAAAAGCCCGTTCCACATTCTATCAACAGCAGGCTCGAAGATATCAAAGCAGAGAAGTGCGGGCCAAAAACTACAACATTGGCGAATTAGTTCTACGCCTGCCGGACAAGAAAAAGGACAAGCTGAAGCCCAAGTGGGAAGGTCCCTTCATAATCGACCAAGTCCTGACTGGTGGAGCATACCGCCTGCGAGATGCGTCGGATAACCGACTCGAGCCGAACCCATGGAACGCAGCCCATCTCCGAAGATTCTATGCCTAGCGCCGGACTCTGTGTTTGTCTCCTTCCTCTGTCCATTTTTTACATTTTCTGTCTTACATTTCTCTCCTTCCCCTCTTTTCTTTTATAGCCCTTAAAGGCTCCTCAAGTGACGTGCTACTTGCGCTCATTAAACCCGGGGGCTTCTATAACAGAAGCTTATCTACTCGGGCTTCATGTACCTTTTCTTCGCCATTATATGCATCGATATGACTTAAGTTTTGGCCAAGCTGGGTTGCCTGGCTCCTGTGCTTACCCCTACGTTCCCGATTGTTCGGCTAGGTGGTAAATGGAGCACCTCTGCGATTGTTACTGTCGGATCAGCCGGATGTGTACCTCAGACTGGGTGAAGCCGAAAGCTAGCGTTCTTAAGGGAATATTCGGTCGGTGAACTAAAAGATGACCCTTTTTAGTTTTTTATATATATGCCCCCAGATGATTTTCCTGCGTTTGCAGTCCGGACATGCACTTTAGGGCATGCCTCCCAGAGAAAGGAACCCCTAACGGAACTATTCTCTCTGGAAGATGTTTCTTACTAACCATGTAATATAACATAACTAGTTGGGCACTTGTCTGATAAAGCACTAATGACCCCTACGCCTGGTCTCCATGCATACCCCGGTTCTTACATAACCGGTAGAGTATTCGGACACACTCTGGACCGTCAGGTCCTGAGGTTGAAGCGAAAAGGTCGGCAACGACAAACGATCTACAATCCGGCTAGAAGGCATTACACAAGTCAATTAAAAATTACATAGTCACTCTGAAAGATTGTATTCCTCTTCAATACCATCTAACAGGCTGTCTAACTTACAGTCCTACTGAGAATACTTTGTGGCCAATTCTACTTGGCCGTACACTAAGCTTACATGGATCTCCTTCCCGTCAGGCCCCACAGGTCCGACCTCGGCCATGTGGTTTGGGTCACACTTCGTGTACCGTGTCTTCACCATGGCCCAGGCCTCCCTAGCACCTTGTCGGCAGGACGATATCTTACACAACCGGAAGCGCCGCCGAGCTCCCTTAAGCTACTCCGAAAGCTCTCCAAGGCCCTCTGGCATGGAGTGGGAAGGCCATAAGACTTGGGCAACGCCTCGCATCGCCTGCCGAACTCGCCCGTGCAGCTGCGAGAGCTCGGGAAGAAGGTCACCCGTAGAACTGGGCATCTCCTCTGCAGGATGATCCGTTACCATACCTACAGACATTACTCTAGTAGTCGACTTCCTCGCCGAACTCTTTTCTTTCAAAAGATTCACTCAAGCACTTACTAAATATGCCGCGTCGAAGCCGCTGATTCTCCTTAGTAGAGTCCGACAGCTGGCCACGAACATCTTTAAGTTCAATGTCCAGCTTGGTGTTGGCATCCTGAAGATCATTCTTCTCCAGCCTCACCCTTGTCAGCATACTCTCACCGGCCTTTAGCCGGCGTAAGAGTTGTTGCCTCTCCGGATCCAGTCCGGCACCATCTGCAATATGATTTGTCAGATTTACACCCACGCGGCACTTCGCAAAATACTAATCTTTCGAAGTGTATCTTACCAGAGGGGGTCTCTTTGGGCTCCCCTGCTGCGGCTAGTGCGGCCTCCAGTTGTGCTTTGCACTCTTCCAGCTCCTGGGATAGTACGATATTCTTCTCTGTAAGAACCTGCATAACAAATGATCCTTAAATCAGTTACTCTAACTGTTTCAAGTCTCGGGGCTACTGGTATATATATATTTACCAAAATTTTCTTACCCGTATGTCTTTTACATATTGCTCCGTGGCTCTGGCTAAACCATTTTGAGCGGCACGGAGGTACGCATCTCCCGAATTGAAGGCATCTAATGCCTCTTGGGATAAACAAGTGTCGCGAAGAACTGTCCGGCGACGCCTGTGGTTCATGGCACTCTCCACCTCAGAATTGGTGGCAGACAGCCTGTCCGCATCCTCTGTCGGAGGAGCATCTGGTGCGTGCCTTGTGTTTGCTTCCGCTTCCGGGCCAGGCGTTGGAGCCTGGCTGGTGGAGGCGCGATTGGCAACCCCTCCGGATATAGTCCGGTGGGGTCTCTTCGTCCTGAAGATAGCACGAACGTTAATATGCCCTGAAGGAATAACACCAGGGGAAAAGAGGGTGCGCTGTACCTTTGCCCCGGCGTGTCAGTCCGGACTACATAACTTTTTACCCTACGGGGCCCTGCGGCCCCTTGCTGGCTAGCCGCTGCAGATTCGGCCTCCCGCCTCGGAAACCTCCCCTGCAAAACACGGTCGTCGTTAGGAAAACTGAAATGCGTGAGAATGGATTCCTTCGCAAGGGGATGAGACTCTGCTCTCGGTTACCTGGGAGGCCGGGATTAGCCCTGGGTAGTCGGCCGTAATGGCCACCAAGGCGTTGTCCTTGCTCAATTGATGGAACACTCCATCAATCAGCTCCACAGATATGTCCGGATCCTCTTGAGAGGCCGGGTCGAGGGACCTTCCTGGGTCCTCGGGTTGTGGAGGAGGGCTGTTTATTTCCTTAACAGCCCGGTGCAGTTCCTGCGTTGAAGTCGTTAGACTAAATATTTAACAATGGGAATACAAAACGGATGGGCAAGTAAATGCGGCCGCTTACCCAGCTTGGTGGATTATGCATAGAGAATCCACCCTGTGGGTTGACGCAGAGAAATTCCTCCTCTTCTCCCTTATACAAAGTGGACAAGATCTTTAGAAGAGCGGCAGCCGAATCCGGCCGCTTACGGCCATAGCGGGTGGCGTCGTCCTCCCTATTGAAGTCCCACATGGGGTGGCTTCTATACTGAAGTGGCTGCACCCCCCGCATAATGCATTCGGCCATAACCCCGATCATGGTCAGTCCGGAATGGGCTAACAATCTTATTCGGCCCATCAGGTAACTGGTGTCCCTGTCGCTTTCCCTCTGAGGGATCCGTGGACGCCAGCTCAGGCGCTTCTTTATGGGAGCACTGTAGAACTCAGGGAGGCCGATCCGAACAGGATACGGCAGCGGGACGTCCTCTATATAAAACCATTCCGAAGGCCAGTCTTCGGACGCCTTCTTTGGGGTTCCGGATAGATATCCGGTCCCGGCGATGCGCCACACTTCAGCTCCGCCCACTTGATACATTGACCCCTCCTTAGAGTGGGGCACCAGGAAGAATAACCTCTTCCACAGCGCAAAATGAGCCTCAACACCCAAGAATAGCTCGCAAAGGGCGACGAAGCCCGCGATATGCAATATAGAGCCGGGCGTGAGATTGTGCAGCCGGAGGCCGTAGAACTCCAGAAGCCCACGGAGAAATGGATGAATTGGAAATCCAAGTCCTCTTATTAGATAAGGGACGGGGCACACCCGCTCTCCTTTGGAGGGATTGGGGGTGCTCTCCCTTGATCTCCACCATTATAGGTGGCGAGTCCGGCTCTGACCGGGACCATATAGGCCTGAGGGAGAAATCCCTTGGCCTGAAGCGACACTAGCTCGCTGTGCGAGATGCAGCACCTCTCCTAGACTCCAGGTTTAGGACTGGAAGGGCGAGAGGAGGAGCTGTGACGACTGGCCATGTTGGAACGGACCTTTGTTGGAGGCGCTCTGATGATTACTCGTGGGGAGGAGAAGGTGTGGTTTGCATCTGAATCCCCATCCCATTAAATAGGCGGCTCGGGGTGTGAATCTAGAAACACCCTGACTTTTCGCATTCGTTTGACACGTGGAAGATGGCCATTATTGGGCGTGGAAGCCAAGGTGCGCTACATTACGAATATCAGACATTATTCAGCAGGTACACGGAATTTGGAGAAGAACCCGCCTTGCAATGCTGAAGACAATCTGCGTGCCGGACTCGTCATCATTGAAGCCTGGTTCGGGGGCTACTGAGGGAGTCCTGGATTAGGGGGTGTCCGGGTAGTCGGACTATACCTTCAGCCGGACTCCAGGACTATGAAGATACAAGATTGAAGACTTCGTCCCGTGTCCGGATGGGACTTTCCTTGGCGTGGAAGGCAAGCTTGGCGATGTGGATATTCAAGATCTCCTACCAATTGTAACCGACTTTGTGTAACCCTAACCCTATCCGGTGTCTATATAAACCGGAGGGTTTTAGTCCGTAGGACAACAATCATACCATAGGCTAGCTTCTAGGGTTTAGCCTCCTTGATCTCGTGGTAGATCTACTCTTGTACTACCCATATCATCAATATTAATCAAGCAAGACGTAGGGTTTTACCTCCATCAAGAGGGCCCGAACCTGGGTAAAACATCGTGTTCCTTGCCTACTGTTACCATCTGGCCTAGACGCACAGTTCGGGACCCCCTACCCGAGATCCGCCGGTTTTGACACCGACACCCGTTGATTAGTCGCGTCGATGTGAGACTTTCTCCCTTTTTGTCTTCTCCACACAACCTGCACCATCATATTCTATTCCACCTATAGTGCTATATCCAGTGCTCACGCTCATGTATTGCGTGAAAGTTTAAAAGGTTTGAGAACATCAAAAGTATGAAACAATTGCTTGGCTTGTCATTGGGGTTGTGCATGATTTGAATATTTTGTGTGGTGAAGATGGAGCATAGCCAGACTATATGATTTTGTAGGGATAAATTTCTTTGGCCAAGTTATTTTGAAAATACACGATTGCTTTATTTGTATGCTTGAAGTATTATCAGCTTAATGTCAAATGATAGGCTATTGCTTTGAATCACTCATGTCTTAATATTCATGCCATGATTAGATTATAAGATCAAGATTATGCTAGGTAGCATTCCACATAAAAAATTATCTTTTTTATCATTTACCTCCTCGAGGACGAGCAGTAATTAAGCTTGGGGATGCTGATACGTCTCCGTCGTATCTATAATTTTTTATTGTTCCATGCCATTATTCTACAACTTTCATATACTTTTGGCAACTTTTTATACTATTTTTGGGACTAACATATTGATCCAGTGCCGAGTGCCAGTTCCTGTTTGTTGCATGTTTTTTGTTTCGCAGTAAATCCATATCAAACGGAGTCCAAAAGGGATAAAAACTGACGCAGATTTTTTTTGGAATATATGTGATTTTTGGGAAGAAAAATCAACGCGAGATGATGCCTGAGGAGGCCATGAGGCAGGGGGCTCGCCCTGGGCCCTTGTGGCCACCCCATAAGGCGGTTGATGCCCTTCTTTCACCACAAGAAATCTAATATCTGGATAGAGATCGTGTAAAAATTTCAGCCCAATCGGAGTATCTCCGGGAATATAAGAAACAGTGAAAGGGCAGAATCTGAGAACGCAGAAACAGAGAGAGACAGATCCAATCTCGGAGGGGCTCTCGCCCCTCCCATGCCATGGAGGCCATGGACCAGAGGGGAAACCTTTCTCCCATCTAGGGAGAAGGTCAAGGAAGAAGAATAAGGAGGGGGGCTCTCTCCCCCTCGCTTCCGGTGGCGTCGGAACGCCGCCGGGGGCCATCATCATCACTGCGATCTTCACCAACACCTCTGCCATCTTCACCAACATCTCCATCACCTTCCCCCATCTATCTACAGCGGTACACTCTCCCGCAACCCGCTTTACCCTCTACTTGAACATGGTGCTTTATGCTTCATATTATTATCCAATGATGTGTTGCCATCCTATGATTCTGAGTATATTTTCGTTGTCCTATCGGTGGTTGATGAATTGCTATGACTGATTTAATTTGCTTGTGGTTATGTTGCTGTCCTTTGGTACCCATCATATGAGCGCGCGCGTGGATCACACTATAGGGTTAGTTGTATGTTGATAGGACTATGTATTGGAGGGCAAGAGTGACAGAAACTTTAGCCTAGCATAGAAATTGATGCATACGGGATTGAAGGGGGACCAATATATCTTAATGTTATGGTTGGGTTTTACCTTAATGAACGTTAGTAGTTGCGGATGCTTTCTAATAGCTCCAATCATAAGTGCATAGAATTCCAAGTCAGGGATGACATGCTAGCAGTGGCCTCTCCCACATAAAACTTGCTATCGGTCTAGTAACGTAGTCAATTGCTTAGGGACAATTTCGCAACTCCTACCACCACTTTTCCACACTCGCTATACTAACTTTATTGTTTCTTTATCTAAACAACCCCTACTTTTTATTTACGCGCTCTTTATTATCTTGCAAACCTATCCAAAAACACCTACAAAGTACTTCTAGTTTCATACTTGTTCTAGGTAAAGAGAACGTTAAGCGTGCGTAGAGTTGTATCCGTGGTCGATAGAACTTGAGGGAATATTTGCTCTACCTTTAGCTCCTCATTGGGTTCTACACTCTTACTTATCGAAAGAGGCTACAATTGACCCCCTATACTTGTGGGTTATCAACCCCCTAATCCAGGACTCCCTCAGTCGCCGCCTGCGCTGAGAGCGCGGCTGCCTACGCCAAGAGTGCCGTCGCATCAGCATTGAGTGCGGCTGCATCCGCTGAGAGGGCGTCTGTGGCAGCCAACATGGCTGTCAGTGTCAAAACTGGCGGATCTCGGGTAGGGGGTCCTGAACTTTGCATCTAAGGTTGACGGTAACAGGAGACAAAGGACACGAAGTTTTACCTAGGTTCGGGCCCTCTTGATGGAGGTAATACCCTACGTCCTTCTTGATTGATATTGATGAGTCTGGGGGTGACAAGAGTTGGTCTACCACAAGATCGTAATGGCTAAAACCCTAGAAGTCTAGCCTGTAAGATTATGATTGCCTCTACGGACTAAAGCCTCCGGTTTATATACACACTAGAGGGGCCTAGGGTTGTACAAAGTCGGTTACATAGAAAGGAAATAGCACATCCGGCCGCCTAGCTTGCCTTCCACGCAAAGGAAAGTCCCATCCGGACACGGGAGAGAGTCTTCTCTCTTGTATCTTCATAGCCCATTAGTCCGGCCCATGTCACATAGGTCGGACGCCCGAGGACCCCTTAATCCAGGACTCCCTCAGTAGCCCCTGAACCAGGCTTCAATGACGAGGTGTCCGGTGCACAGATTGTCTTCGGCATTGCAAGGCGGTTCCTCCTCCGAATACTCCATAATAGCTCTCGAACATAGAGAACATGTCCGGCTCTGTAAAACAAACACCACATATATCCGCAGAGAGTATAATATTTTATGAGTCCGATACACTAACAACTTTCATAGCGTGACATCATGTCATAGCCCGGTCATTATTTCGAACCGTTTTTAGCCTCCCGCTCCATGTTTCTAGATGCGGTTTTATTGGCACGTCTTGTCAAAGCAAAGATCGTATCCCCTTATTGCGGGATTCTCATCAATACGGTCGTGGGTAACCCAACCGCGCCGATTGCATGACCCTTGGGGAATAGGCAAGTTTTAAGGCGAGTGGGGAGGCGCTTGATATTCACTGCCTTTATTAAGGGATAAGGATTCACCTCTTTCACCCACGCCCTCTTCCTCCCTGCCCATCCATTCTCGAGCTCCAGCGCCCATCCTTTCCGCCTCCAAGCAGCACTCCAGCCATGTCCGGATTTGGAGCGCAAGGCAAGTGGATGGTGTCCTCCGTCAAGGAGAAGGACATCACCAGGCTCCGGGAGGCTGGGTACCTAGCCAAGGAAATCGCCCATAGGCTTTCGGAGGGACAGATCGTCCCCACTCTGGAGCCCCATGAGAGGGTCGTGTTCATCCTTCACTTCGTCCACGGGCTGGGATTTCCTCTCCACCCGTTCGTCCGCGGACTCATGTTCTACTACGGGCTGGATTTCCACGATCTGGCCCCCAACTCCTTCCTCAATATCTCAGCATTTATTGTCGTGTGCAAGGCCTTCCTCCGTATCCCACCCCACTTCGGACTGTGGCTGAAGATCTTCAACGTGAGGCCGAAGGTTGTGGATGGCAAACATGCAGAGTGCAGAGGCGCCATGGTGAGCAAGCAGCCAAATGTCACATGGCCCAAAGATACCTTCATGGAGACCGTCAAGGGGTGGCAATAGCAGTGGTTCTATGTCACAGAGCCTCGCGACGCCACCTGGGCCATGGCTCCCGAATTACACTCCGGTGCCCCGATGCGGCTCACCTCCTGGCTAGAGAAGGGCCTGGACTGGTCTTCGTTGGACGAGCTGACAACACTCCAAACGTGCATCAAGCGCATGGTGGACAAGGACGTCAAGCTTGTCAATGTGATTCAAGTGATGCTCCCTCGCCGGATCCTGCCGTGCCAAAGCCAGACCTGCCACTTGTGGGAGTTCGATCCGGCCAAGCATCGGAGATTGCAACAGTTCTTTGGCACTACGCACGAAGACAGTTGTAAGGTGCTCTTCAAGGCCAACAAGACATTGCTACCTCTTGAGCACTGTGTTGGTTTTCCCTTGAAGAGGAAAGGGTGATGTAGCAAAGTAGCGTAAGTATTTCCCTCAGTTTTTGAGAACCAAGGTATCAATACAGTAGGAGACCACGCGCGAGTCACCTCGTACCTACACAAACAAAGAAGAACCTCGCAACCGACGCGATAAAGAGGTTGTCAATCCCTTCAAGGCCACCTGCAAGAGTGAGATCTGATAGAGATGATAATAATAAGATAAATACTTTTGGTATTTTTATGATATAGATTGGAAGTAAAGATTGCAAAATAAAATAGATTGGAAGCTTATATGATGGAAAATAGACCCGAGGGGCATAGGTTTCACTAGTGGCTTCTCTCAAGATAGCATAAGTATTACGGTGGGTGAACAAATTACTGTCTAGCAATTGATAGAAAAGCAAATAATTATGAGAATATCTAGGTATGATCATGTATATAGGCATCGTGTCCGTGACAAGTAGACCGACTCCTACCTGCATCTACTACTATTACTCCACACATCGACCACTATCCAGTATGCATCTAGAGTATTAAGTTCATAAGAACAGAGTAACGCCTTAAGCAAGATGACATGATGTAGAGGGATAAACTCATGCAATATGATATAAACCCCATCTTTTTATCCACGATGGCAATAATACAATACGTGTCGTTTCCCTTTCTGTCACTGGGATCAAGCACCGCAAGATTGAACCCAAAGCTAAGCACTTCTCCCATTGCAAGAAAGATCAATCTAGTAGGCCAAACCAAACTGATAATTCGAAGAGACTTGCAAAGATAAACCAATCATACATAAAAGAATTCATAGAAGATTCAAATATTGCTCATAGATAGACTTGATCATAAACCCACAATTCATCGGATCTCGACAAACACACCACAAAAGAAGATTACATCGAATAGATCTCCAAGAAGATCGAGGAGAACTTTGTATTGAGATCCAAAGAGAGAGAAGAATCCATCTAGCTACTAGCTATGGACCCGAAGGTCTGAGGGCGGTCACCGAACCCGTACACTTTGGCAACCCTTGGGGGCGGTCACCGGTACCCGTCAAATTGCTCGGGGCGATCTCCACAACCTAATTGGAGACCCCGACGCTTGCCCGGAGCTTTACACCACAATGATTGAGCTCCGAACACCACCAACCGTCTAGGGCGCCAAGGCACCCAAGAGGAATAAGCTCTAGGGTGCCCAAACACCCAAGAGTAATAAGCTTCTCAAACTTCACTTCCATGTATCACCGTGGAGAACTCAAACCGATGCACCAAATGCAATGGCAAGGGCACACGTAGTGCCCAAGTCCTTCTCTCTCAAATCCCACCGAAGCAACTAATGCTAGGGAGGAAAATGAGAGGAAGAACAAGAAGGAGAACACCAAGACTCCATGATCTAGATCCAAGGGGTTCCCCTCACACAGAGGAGAAAGTGATTGGTGGAAATGTGGATCTAGATCTCCTCTCTCTTTTCCCTCAAAAACTAGCAAGAAACCATGGAGGGATTGAGAGTTAGGAAGATCGAAGAAGGTCAACAATGGGGGAAGAACACGAGCTTAAAGGATAAGGTTCATTGGGGAAGAAGACCCCCTTTTATAGGAGGGGGAAAATCCAACCGTTATGCGCTCAGCCCACACACGAGCGGTACTAACGCTCCACGAGCGGTACTACCGCTCAGGCGGAAGAAACAGGGAAAAGGAGCAACAAAACATGAACCTTGGGGCAGTAGTACCGCATATGCGGTGCTACCGCTCACCCCAGCGGTACTACCGCTGGAGGAGCAGAACACGGGACCAAAAGAGGCAGGCAGAGCAGAGTATGGCGGCAGTGAAGCAGAAATGGTACTACCGCCCGACCGGAGCGGTACTACCGTGCCTTACTGCCGTGCAACTACTTCTAAAACCGACACAAAAAGAGCAGGACCCAAAATCGAGGTGGTAGAAGAGCGGCACTGCAACGGTACTACGGCTGAGAGCTCCAAGCAGTACTACCGCTTGGGCTCGCGGTACTAGCGCTGGGACCAGACAAAAACCACACTCTAGAAAACAAGAACTGCCATAACTTCTGCATATGAGCTTCGAATTGAGCAAACTCAAGCTTGTTGGAAACAAGACGACGAGTAGCATCAAAACAGCGAAGGTATGCCTAACAAATGGAGGAGTGAGACCTCCAACAGAGAAGAACGAGCATAACCTCCAACATCGAAAACATCATAGAAGATGCATGTGAACTCCGTTTTCGATGAACTCGAGCTTGTCATCAAGATGACCATAAGCTCTAAGACTCACAAAGAGAACCAAACAAGAACCAAGAAAGATGATGCAATGATGCAATGGTTTGAGCTCTCAACGAACGATACGATCAAGCTACTCATCGAGAGCCCTGTCGGCGTTCTAGGAATGGGGGTCCCCAGACTTGCCTGCCTGCGGCCTGCGGCGTGGCTCAAAGGGGGGCCCAACATGGCCCATCTTCATCAACACAGACCCAAGACCCTCGCGAGGGGCCAAGCCTCGCGGGGCGGATGACATGGAGCTTCCTCAGGCACGGCCTCATCAGGCTGGCTCGCGAGGAGGCGGAGAGATCAAGGTGGGGTACCTCACGAGGTGCCCATGACGCAAGCCATGACGACCAAAGGCGCCAGCCTGTGCAGTGTCCTCCTTTCCTCTTTGGTGTAAAGGGAGCAAGCGCAGCCGCGGAGTACCGAGGCATCAGGCAAAGGTTGCCATTTCGGTGCAACAAGACCAAGACCAGGAGGACTGCAAGATGGAGGTCATCGTGGAGCCCAAGACGGCGTCACCACGAGAGCTTTGTGCAGGCGAAGACTACTTTTGTCAGGATAGCTAGTACTAGTTGTCCCCCTTTAAATTAGCCCGCCATTGTTGGCTCCCTTCCCGCTTGATTTTTGGGAAGAGGACCAGGGCCTCTATAAATAGGACCAGCCACCCACAAGATCGGGGAGGTGGGAGGTTGGAGATCGAATCAGTGGGAGATCGAGATCAACAATCAGGAAGAGAGAGAGAGAGAGAGAGAGAGAGAGAGAGAGAGAGAGAAGGGCGACTGAACTCCTCCTAGCAGTTCGTCCCCCCCAGCTAAGAACAGACCCTCGCGAGGCCGTTCTTCCTTGTATTGTTCATCATCATCAGCCCAAGAGGCAATCCACCATGCCACACACTAGAGTAGGTTATTACACCACAACGGTGGCCCGAACCATTATAAACCCTGCGTCTCTCGTGTTGTTCTTTCCATAGCTTAGATCTTAGTGAGGCGGAGAGGTGCAGGTAGGTAGGAGGCGAAATCTCCGCGCGCACCCCAGTGTTCGAACCTCAAGGGTCTACCGGAACCTGAAATCCGACAAGCCCCCCCCTTGATAGTACGACAATCGATCCTATAACCCGGTCTCCCAACTACCATCATGAGACCGGTAAAATAGAAAACCTATCAAGGGAAAACCTTTGCCTTGCACATGGGCCACTTGAGCTAGATGATGATGATCTTGACTCCCTCAAGTTGGACCACCTTTCTTGATTGTGTTGACTCGATGAAGACTAGTTGATTGCTCCCTCATACTCCACTATGGGTGAGCCACTCTTCCGCACATCTTCACAAGTCCATTGTCACCACAAAGGACGGCAAGCTTTAAGCATTTGATATCTTCATGATGCTCCACTTGAACTTGCACACCACAACCTTTCTTGATTGTGTTGACTCGATGAAGACTAGTTGATTGCTCCCCCATACTCCACTATGGGTGAGCCACTCTTCCGCACATCTTCACAAGTCCATTGTCACCACAAAGGACGGCAAGCTTCAAGAATTTGATCTCTTCGTGATGCTCCACTTGAACTTGCACACCGCAACCTAACCCCACAAAGAACCCTCACGAAGACCATGGGTTAGTACACAAAGCGTAATTGACAATGCTTACCATACCATGGGATCACTTGATCCCTCTCGGTACATCTTCTACGCTTTGTGGGTTGATCAACTTGATTCACTCTTTGACTTAGTCTTGATCAACCTCTCACAAGACCAATCTTTAGGTAATTCCTTGAATATCACCTTGGCCGACACAAACTCTCCTTGAAACCAACACATGTACTCCAAGAAAAGCCTATGGACAAAACCTTCAAATATAACTCAAGGCAACCATTTGTCCATGGAGATTGTCATCAATTACCAAAACCAAACATGGGGGCACCGCATGTTCTTTCAGTGGGTCCCAGATGTCAAGAAAACACCAGGAGGAAGCATTTTAATTATCCATACGCTGACGTGGTGGGCCCCTACTATCATCCTCTCCACGTACTTCTACCGATTCCTGTTGTTTGTTGACCATGTTGACAACGTGAGAGGGCGACACCGCGGCGAGCGCACCAAAGTGCGCGGAGGACGTCGGCATTAACGATTTAGGAGACGGTGGGGCGGCGATGCGTGCACTGAGGCGCAGCCAGCCGTGGGAGGCGGAAGC
The DNA here is from genome assembly GCF_018294505.1 of Triticum aestivum. Taxonomy (NCBI): domain Eukaryota; kingdom Viridiplantae; phylum Streptophyta; class Magnoliopsida; order Poales; family Poaceae; genus Triticum; species Triticum aestivum. The sequence continues at coordinate 428,008,546 of NC_057809.1, forward strand.
AGGCGGCCCCGCCAGCGCTGGTTTGGTTTTGGCGGCTGGAGGAAGACAGGACTGAAGAAACACGACAGACTGTAAAAGCAGCAGGAGTACTTAACAACCTTAACTGAAACCAGCAGGGGCACTTAACAACCAAAGCTGGAAGCAGCATGAGTACTTATACAGGTTCAACCGTACAAAGCACGCCTCGAACAATGCTACTTTGCCTACAGTTAACCAAGGGTGAGGCCGCCAAGCCCCAGGACAAGGCCCAGGCGCCACCCCGCGCATCCACAACCTTCTGAAAGCGGCTTCATCTCGCAACGTGGTCAATAAACAGGATATTCGCTTTAGAGCCATGGAAAAGCATGAACATAATCTTCTGTCCTATTCTCCTAGATGGACGGGCCTTCATTATTTGAGACCACCCATGAATAAGTATCTTTTCACTTCCAAGGGGAATTGAGTAGGTCGACATAAACATCATGTTGTGACCAAGCGCAAGTCTGACCCGACCATGGTCAGGCATCTGTATAGGAACAATAGAACTCGACAGTTCCTGTTTCAAGAAGATCACAGCTGTAAAACTGTGTATAAGCAATAGTTTATGAACAACATATATAACAGAAAACAGCTCATACCATAAGTTTCTCGACACAGTTGGACCTGTTCAACGAGTGCAGCAGTGGCACACATATCCCACGTGGCCTTCCACCATTGAAACGCCCCACAAGGACCTCAAGACGATCAATAAAGTGTAGGAACTTGTGGATGTCGATCCAGTCAACTTCAGTGCCATTAGTAACAGCCGAGTTATTATAGAGTAACAAACGAGCAGACTGCTTAACTCTGAAAAAACCTACACGTGCCACCAATTATAAGAAAATATTAGTTAGAAGTAGCATCTTCGTGAGAGATTCGTTGCTACTTCTAAAGTTAAATTGTGATTAGTTAGACAGAATAGGTGGATTAAGAAGTAATTGAGGCAACAAGCAAGAACCAGATACAAAACTAACATGGATGAACAATTGGAACGACGTTGGGGTGGAAGATCGCAGTGAAGATGAGACCAGGTTCTGCTATTTCCATCAACATTCGTGCGCCAACTTTCAGTCCGTAACACTTGAGAAAGTTTATCCAAGTTCGGCCATAAAAAAGCAGCGATCTTCTTGGTTCATGAACCCAACTCGGAACTTATATCCATGGCTTGTCTTCACTGTGACCATTAAACTAGTGTATTCAGTTATGGCAAGGCCGAGCATCTTGAGTACATGTGTTCTGGCAGAGCAAATAATACACTGCAGGAAAAATAATATGAGAACACAACATGTTCAAAAAACCCCACCCTCCCGGATAGAAAAGAGGATTCTAGGAACATACTGTGCGCGTTTCAAAATGATCTGTTAGGATGAGAAGGAACAAGTGTGGCGTCTCGCCGAGGGCGCAGAAACCTGTAGGGTACTCGCACTTTGGGCACTGCAAATGAAACACACTAGATTCAGTAGGAAGAAAAATGCATCAACGGCGGCGGCTGCCATCCTAGGATTACCTGCGACCAAGGGACTTGGATTTATCGGGGATGGATGAAGAATTCGTACCTGGTTCTCCATGAGAAAACCCTATGCAATCGCCGAGAGGGGTTTTCTCTGAACAAGCAGACGAGGGAGAAGGGGATTCAGGCCCAGTGAAATATTGCCGCTTCGTCCGTCCAGCTTACTGCTAAAGCTGGAAAGGGGGGGTTGTGATTTGACGGCTCATTGGGCATTACTGCGGCGCTACGACCGGGGTGTGTCTACCGTGAAGTTGTGCACTCTAATTTGTGCATATGGCACGTGGACCCCGTTGCCGGTTGCCCCACATATCAGCGAAAGGAAGTAGAAAGACAGGAGTAACTAGTTACACATAAATATATTTTTTGACAGAGAGATACTCCCTCTGTAAAGAAATATACAAATCTTTTATATCACAGGCTCACCTTGCCGAGAAATATACTCCCTCTGCAACGCACGGGCATTATGGGGGTTCAGCTTTTTTTATGGGGGTTCAGCTGAGAATATAATACTCAGATAGGCTCACGGTTCTGGACTTTGGGCCGCAGGCCGACCCTGCATGTTTGGGGGCCCATGTGTTCTACCTCAGTGCTTTTCATATTGCAAGCGATCGGTACGGCGCTGGTTTTAGATGCTGTCGCAAGGCGAATACACAAAATTGAATAAAGCATGACAGCTGTTGGAATGAAATCGAACGACAGTTCCTAACCAGCAATCAGAGTTGCAATTCTATCAACGATATACCATGTGCTAAATAATAGTGTCATACTACTTATACACACATGACACTTGTTTCACCATGCCAGATTATTACATCAAAATCTCTCGGAGGACAGATCAGTTCGGCAGTTGCGCGCTGCTACTGAAGAATTTCAAAGTTGATTTGGACCAGCTCTCCTTGCGGAGAAAGTTCGATTTTGACATCATCCCCTACCGCAAGATATGATTTAGATTTGAACCTTGACCATCCTTTAGCATCAATCATCATGCGACCATCCTTTGTACTTACGGTATATTGAGCAGGTTCAATCAGCATCAATCATCACGCATGGTAAGAGAAACTTCGCCGCGGTCGCCTGGATTGTTGAACGACTCCCTCGTTGCTCTAGGAATTCTCTGTTTGCAAACAATAAGACATACCCAAATAGTTAGATCAACACAGTGAATCATGTGAAACAACATGGCAAGAAAAAAGAACGAAGCACTTGGGCGGCCAATGCTTACCAAGAAGGTGGACATGTCAGTTTTTGTAAGGACTTTGGTATATGAAGTGCGAACTGCAGCTCAGTCTGTTGTCGGTGCAACTGCACGGGCCGGAGCAGATGAAAGTGCAAGTGTTGGTGCAGGTGCCGAAGCCGCTGCTGCTGCCAGAGATGGTGCTCCTTGTAGAGCTGGTGCCGGTGTCGATGCCCGATCCTCTGGTAGATCAGACTGATCCACTGACGTGGTCGGTGCCCAATCCTCAGCTAGATCAGACTGAGCTGCTGCCGCTGTTAGTGCTAGAGCAACTGCCGGTGCTCGATCTGTGCGAGATAGCGGCGATTGTGTCTGGTCTGCTATGATCAGCTTTCTAACTTAACTAGGATCCGTGACCGTGATCCAGTTTTTTTCTTCATTTCTTTTAAACGCGAGAAGGACTAATTGTGGCATTTTTGTTAAACCAAACTGTAGTTCATCATCAGGATTCAGCTTGTACTCGGACAACAGACTGATCCAATTTTTTCCAGTAATATAAGTGATGGACAGTGCCTTCGTTACTAACACGACATAAGAAGTGAAACCTGCAAAAATAGCCATCGTAGAGCAAACCAAACGGTTTATTCTGTGATAAATATCAAATGGCAAAATGTGCATCGTAAAATTGCAGGAAAAGAAAGAAAACATGACATTAAATCAATAAGATTTAGACAGTAAATCAATAAGATTTACTTGATGTGACACGAATGAATCCTTACCAGGAAATCACTATGTTGAAGTACTAAACAGAAGATTGATCGTCCAACTACGCGTGGCATGCAGGGGCCCCGCCTACTCCCACAAGCAGGACAGTCCAAAGGTCGTGACAAATCGTATGGACCGAACATCCATGGGACTGGAAATCCTGGTGGGTGCGATAAACCCTGCAATGCATACAGATATTGGAGTGTAACCATAATTGATAAACCGTCCTCACAAAAAATATGATCTGGATACTTCAAAATATACAGACTGAATTGAGTGGACAGACATTAACATAGACCGTTCTCAGGACTACCACACACCAAAAGCGGCAGTACTAATAAACAATACAGGGTTCACAAACACAAATCAAGTACTGAACAATAGTACTTACTACAGACAAGCAAAGTTGCACTAACTAAACTCTGCAGACTATTTCTTGCCACCGACCTACGGGATGAACCCCGCATAACTGACTAGGCCATGGACTTCGTGTGAGATGTCTACATGCACCATCACCATCTTGTCAACCTTGGAGAACCTAACAGAGTGGTCTTTCCACTCATAAACATGATGATGAAGACAGGCCGCATCAGATTTGTTGGGAAGCTTTACAAGAACCACACCCTTCGTAATCGAAGGCACAGCCAGGAAATTGTTGTGGTCAAGTACAGCCTCGAGAACACGCCTGACAACAATGCTACAGGAAAACACTAGTTCAGGACACGTGGCGACAAGGACACAGCAGCTGGATAGTTCAGCAGTAGAACTCATCATCAGGTCTTCCAGTTCACACGGCATGACTTTGAGAACTTCATCTCCACCGCGGACCTGGTTCTAATTCAAACAGAAACCATATTTTATTACTACCTCCGTTCAGAAATATAAGATGATTTTCGATATTATACTCCATATATGACTACATATACGCACAGAAATGAGTGAACAAAGACACTAGAACATGTCTTCAAAGGCATGAGAGCAGAGGGATTACATGCAATATCCATAACACAAGTTACTGAGGCAAATATACCCTCTTAAAAGGTAGCATTGATGTTCATAAAGTACTCCCTCCGTCCCAAAATTCTTGTCTTAGATTTGTCTAGATACGGATGTATCAAGTCACATTTTAGTATTAGATACATCCGTATCTAGACAAATCTAAGACAAGAAATTTGGGACAGAGGGAGTAGTTGAAAGTAATCTATAAGAAATCAGTGTCAACCTCTCGCATGTTTTGGTCAAAAGAGGAATTTAGAACCGTCATTTGGCACACTAAAATCACATGCAAGATCACCCAGAAAGTTGTACTACCAGTACTAGTACTGCGTGTTAGATGAAAAAACACGATCAAGATCGAGAAAAAGATCGTCAACAAGAGACATTACCTGGACTTGCTTAATGAGGGATCCCGGAGAGGGGGGCTTGGACAGGGCGATGGCTTTGAGCTTGTCTGCGGTAGTCTCGGCGGGGTGCTTGCGCTTCTTCGTACCATGAGCCTCGACGGTTTTGGCCAGAGCCATAGACATCACGTCGGCCGGTGCTCCGGCGTCCATCCAAGAGAGGAAGCTGAGAGAGAAGAGTGAAAGGAGGAACGAGATGAGGGAGAAGCGAAGCGAGTGGGGGTTTTCTTCAAGAGAGGAAGCTGAGAGAGAAGAGTGAAATGATGGTTGCTTCGTCCGTCCAACTTACTGCTGGAAAGGAGGGGGTTTTGTGATTTGACGGCTCATTGGGCATTACTGCGGCGGTTCGATCGGGGTAGTCTACCGTCACTCTACTACGGAGTAATTTAGTGCATGGCTGGTGGACCCAGGTGCTGGCTGTCCCACACGTCGGCGAAAGTGAGTAATTTAGTGCATGGCTGGAGGAGGATCCGCACGGTAGAGCGTGTCCACTGTTTTTCTGAAGAAAAAATGATTACAGCAAGCGTTTCCACTCTTACGACGGAGGAGTGCGAAACACGGCAGCCACTTGAACATACACAGTGCTCCTACTACTAGGCATGTGCAGTGGTTCATACGTCAGTACTACACAATCTTGTTGCTAGTGTAGTAAGATATGACGATAACAAATGATGTTGTGCGCATGTCAACTACTCCTATATGTAACATAGTACCGCTTTTTCGACTGTCCGGTCGAGAATGAACGGTGAGATCAATGTTAACAGAACTAGGTCCACAGCGCACGGAGAGTACGGTGCTACAGTACTCCACGAAACATGAACCATATGAAGCACGAATAGTGTTAGGCAGGGTGTATGAAGGGTGCACGGGATGGGAGCAAAAGTTCCCTTCTCGACTCACTTTTGGGTGTTTGGCAGAGTGCATGAAGGGTGCATGAGTCCACACTAGTAGGTTGACGAAAATACACGAAGAGGAAACAACTATATTGAGATGAGAATGCAACCAAACACACCCACACGCTTTGTGCTACAGTGACTGATCTGCACCGCCTGAGTTTGATCCAACGGTCATGTTGCGCCGAGACATGGACATGCCCATGCGGAGGGCGCCTAAACACCACTGAAGTAACTCTGCTTCTCGAGGCGCATGATGTTTGTGATGCAGGTGCAACCACCCGCAGAGCCCGCTCCCGGTCAACGGGAGCCAGCTCGTTAAAGACGGCGTCCAATGGCACGAATGGATTCCGGTGACGGAGCCCTGAAAGGATTTGCCCAGCAAGGGCGAAGGCAGCCCGCAACCCCTCCTTGTTCAGCTCAACCCCCACCATCGCGCGGAGACGACTCAACTCCTCGGAGATATAGGTGAAGAAGGAGACTAGGTTAGGAAGCCGCAGCTCATTGAAGTCGACCGGGTGGTCGAACGGGTTTAGCCCAACGGCCGGCATCGTCGCGCTGGCACGACGGTAGGCATCGCGCAGCTGCAACACGTGCGTGGCAACTTGGTTCACCAAGTGGCTGAGGCGATCCTGGACCTCGTCATGATCGGCCCGCTCGTGCTCCAGCCGGCTCCCCTGACGGCCCATCGTATCTCCCGCTTTCTGCAGCAACGCCGCCGATGCCTCGAGCATCTTTGTGGTGGATGCCTACCGCTTTTGAAGCTCCGTGAACTCCCGCACATAACGGAGGAGCATGTCACTCCTCTCCTCCTTGAGCTCACGGAGCTCCACGTCCTTGGCCCTGAGCTCCGCATCCTTGGCATGGAGCTCCTGTGTCAGGCGCCTCACCTCGGACTCCGTGATCTGCTGCGCCGCCATGGCACCAGGTAGAAGCAATGGGGAGAGGAAGCAAAGGGGGCGAAACGGCTGAAAGGCAATGCAATCTACGGGAAGGCGGAGGGAGCGGGGAATCTTTTGGTTTTCACCACGGTAAAACACCAGTCGACGACTTCTCACATCAGGGAGCAGTGGGTTTTTACAGGCGGAGTCATCGTGACTAATTGCTGCCGCGCCTGCTCCCGTCAATCAAAAAATTAAAAATCCTGCCGCGCCTGCTCCCGTCAATCAAAAAATTAAAAATCCTGCCGCACCCAAACACCAGAGCAACGCCGCGGTGGATATTTAAATTTACCTGCCGGCAAGTAGATAAAAAAAGGGGTGAAAAAACAAATGTGGCGGCGGCCTAGCTAATCGGTCGAACTAGCCCAACTAGCTAGCCACCGTGCTTCACTGATGTACTCGGCGGGAAAGGTGGTCTTTCGTGATTTGATGACTCATTTACTTGCTTCGGCGCTACGACCGAGGAGGACCCAGAAAACGCGCGGTAGGGCGTCCCACGTCAGGAAGAATATATGCGTGCACCACCCGGGAGGACCCCGAAACCGCGCGGTAGGGTGTGCCACGTCTCGGCACGGAGGAAAAATGTGCGTGTAAAAATATACTGTATCAGACGTAGTACCTATGGTTCGACCTCGGGACCCAGCCAGTCGGTCGAAAACACCCCACTAGCCACACAGCTTCATCATGCAAACGTGGCACGGAGGATAGATGTGGTTAGCTCCGTCTCGACCAGCCACAACGTCTCTTGTTCTAGGCGATTCTTCTATTTTCCAAGCTTTTTTTAGTTGTAATAACACCACGGCAAGCTAGCGCCGCTCTTCGTGTGTGCCCGTGCAAAGGTTAGACGATGGAGAGAAGAGAGATTGAGATCGCAGACCTGGGACCCACCAGTAAGTGAGACAACGGTCATGCACGTGTTGACGAGGCACTCCCTCTACTCTACTCAACGCAAGTACTGTATAAAATCAAGTTATGGGACAAAGCCAACAACCGTTCGTTTTTTCAGGCTATCGACTTACGCTTTGTAGTCCAGGTTGCCAGTTCGAATCTCGTCTTTCAGATTTGTTAGTTTTAGGTCCAAATTTGATTAATGACAAGTGGGACCCCCGTGTGTTGTTCCGATATTTCAGTGTAGGATGGTTTTTTTGAACAAACACTTTGCGCGGTTAGACAAGTAACGGCACGAGTTACACGTATTTTGCAAGTTTACGAACAAAAATGACAGCGGCATAGAATATCACATCCACCCCGCAGCTTAGATACTATGGTGATACGAGTTTTTACACCGTTGGAAGTGAGATCCAATGGCTTGGGAGTAGTCTTTGTAATTATGCGCAATTTCCAAACTCTCCAAAGGTTTTTTTGCAAATAAAACATTCAGGCCTCGTGTGTGCCGCTGCATCTTCGATCCAACGGCTCCCCGGTGCTCATATTAGGTGCTCCCCGTAGCTTAATTACCCGCTACGGTGATATGAGCATCTAGGTCGTATGATCAGTGATCAGATGGCACATGCGTAGTACTTGTACTTTCTGCGCATTTCCCAAACTCTATCAGCCGTATATTGCAAAAACATTCAAACCTCCTACTGTGGGCCGTTAGATCTCAGTGAACTCGTATCACCATAGAATCTACGGTGCGGGAGCACCTCATACTCTCCCGTGCGAGAAAACATAAGGTGCTATCGCAGCTTGGATGCTACGGTGATACGAGCTTGGAGGTCGTTTGATCTGAGATCCAATGGCATCTGAGCAGTCTTTGTGCTTGTAAGCAGTGGCCGAACTCTTTTGGGGCTTTTCTGCAAAAAACCATTCGAACCACCGAGGAGGTGTTGGGTCACAAATCCAACGCCTCCGAAGAGCTTGTATCACCAAAGCATCTAAGGTGTGGTAGCACATGATATTCTTACATACAGGAGAATATGATGTCCTCCTTCATCTTAGATGCTACGGTGATACGAGCTTCGAGGTCGTTGGATATGGGATCAAAGGGCATCTAAGTAGTTTTTGTACAAATTGTGTGCAATTCTCAAACTCATCAAGGTTTCCTGCAAAAATATTAAGACACATCATGTGAGCTGCTATATCTCAGATCTACAAGCTCCAAGCAACTCGTATCGGCATATAGCATCTAAGGTATGGGGGCACATGATATTCTCCCGGGGAGGAGGGGTGGGGGTGCACAACCAATCGGTGGTTGGGAGGGTGGGGACAAATATAATCTAAACAACCCTAAACAGAGCTCCACAATTTTATCTAAGGTCGAGGGGTTGACCCCCGACAATCATAGCTCCGCCTAAACACAACATTTGCATGTACTGTAGTACTAGACTTAATATTCATGTTTCAGTTTCATGTTCATTTTAAATATTGAACTGAGGACCATGGATGTCTTACATTTTACTCCCTTCGTTCCTAAATATTAGTCTTTTTAGAGGCTTCAAATGGACTGGCACATACGGATGTATATAGACATATTTTAGAGTCTAGATTCACTCATTTTGCTCCGTATGTAGTCACTTGTTGAACTCTCTAAAAGACTAATATTTAGGAATAGAAGGAGTATTTTTGAATTCGTGTCATACATGCATGGTTTGGAAAAATAGATGCACTATACTTATTGGATTGTTGTTGTGTTCGTGCGTGTGTGTCTCTGTGTGTGTGTGTGGTCATATGCTTGATACATACAAAGTTTTCTCACCTCCATATTGTTCATCTTTTAAATTTGAATTTGCATTGGAAAACTTACTAGGGATACCATGAAATGTGAAATCCACGTTGAGATCACTATATCACAAACTCACTCTAATTCAACAACTCGTCATAAATCAATTACCACGTTGAGATTAGTATTTGCAAGGAAAATACGGGTATTGTAATACACATAGATTCGTTCGGCAATTTAAAAGGTTCCTTTCGTATTCTCGAATGGTAGGACCCAACGGCGTACCAGCCAGACCTTGGCTCGTGTTGATCCTAAAAAAACCGGGCTCGTGTCCTTCGGTGGCGTGCGTGGTACGCACATTAGGCAACCCCAACCAGTCGAGCCTCAGCGTTTCAAGTCGAAATATCTGGCGGCCAGAATTCCAGCCCTAGGAAATTCCCCTCATGTCCCCGGTCCATAATGACTACCGATGAACAACGGAGGGATGCTTTAGTAACTAGACAACGTTACCTACCGTGCCGAGCACGGTTCAATTCCCTCGGTCGCCGCTCGTCAAGGTCACCCGTCAACTGCATTGCCTAGTACTACTACTACTACACCAGGATGAGCACAGAATTGAGCCCGTTTGTTCGTGCCTAGTACTTGAGTTAATATATCAGGCAATGCACTGGTACGGAGGGATTATCCTTTTACTCTGCATATATAACTTGTCTGAAGTCTAACTAAGCAAAATGTTTGACCAAATCCTTTCTTAAGAAATACAACAGGACAGATGTACGGCTTGAAAATTTATTGCATGATGCAGGTTATGATATTGTTTCGAATCCTGGATCTTAAATTTCAGAAAATCCAAAAGTGAGCATAAATTCTTGAAACTAAGCATGGTCACGTGATATGGCACAAATATTACTTCGTAAGTTTTTTCTTCAATTTGAGACAAGCTGCTTATGACAAGTTGCACAAATGAAGAGCCAAGGTATTTTGGAACAAAGACCTGTCACGTTAAGGCGAACGCTTTCACTATTGAAACCGTGGGCGTTTACGTGCCGCCACGAGTCCCCGCTTCTCATCGGCAGGTGCCGTCCGAGCAAGCGTGTGAGTCGACGGGAGGCGTGCGAGCAGACCGCTGCGCCGGCTGTCAGGGAGGCGTGCGAGCAGACCGCTGTGCAGGCTCACCGGGAGGCGAGCCCTTTGACCAGGCTCCGCCGCCCACCGTCGTCCCAACTGCTCCCACTTTTAATGTCGCCGGCGCCGCAGTTTAAAATCAACCCCGCACTACCCGGTATCGCTACAATCCTCTCTCTTCCTCTCCGATTCTCCTGTCGTCTACCTCCAACTAGCCTGACCTAAACGTACGCCATGCCGCATCACGATGGTCTGCCCTTAGTGTTCCAGTTTCCTGAGGAAGACACCCAGCCGGAGTCTCAAGAACATAAGGCGCTTTGGGACGAGCTTGAACTGGCCTTGCGGGAAGACGCCGCGCCTGTCCCCGCTCCCGTTCCGGCTCCCGTCGCCCCGACTGCGCCAGCGCCCATCCCCGTGGCATTGATGGGCTGGGAGCCGCACATTGTCGCCGAGCTTGATCCCACGGGGTTCCACGAGGTCCCCGCCGACTTTCACGCGCCCGTGCACCTGCCAGCGCATGCGCCTGCGCGTGCACTGACGCGCACGCCCGTGCCGGTGCCCGTGCACCTGCCAGCGCATGCGCCTGCGCGTGCACTGACGTGCGCGCCCGTGCCGGTGCCCGTGCACACGAATGTCTCCGCCGCGCCGTTGACAGCGCCTGTCCCCGCGCGGGTGCCAGTGCCCCCCTCAGCGGCATGGATGGCCGCCGTCGACCGCTTCCTTGCACCAACGCCAGTCGCCTCCTCCCGCCAGTTGACTCGCTCCGAAGTCCAGAACATTTTGGCCTTCCTTGAAGCTAGGCCAACGTCCAGGAGTACGCCAACAACGGCGCAAGACGCCGCCGTCGCCGTCGGTCAGTGGCCCGACGACACACAGAGCACGGCAGAGGAGCCGCTTCCCACCGCGAGACGCCCCCGCCGCCGCCGCGTAATCTAAATTTGCCATGAAAAACGTTCGGATTGCCATGCTTAAAATCCGAACGTTTATCATTTCCGTTTATTTTATATCGATCGTCGTATAATTTAAAGTCGGAGTCAGACTGAACGAAATGTATGGTTTGATCGATTGAATGTTCTGCTAGAGCCGTATCAAATTAAATATAAAACGTCATCAAGCCACATGTATTCCTTGTCATCCAACGACCTAGACTGCTTCAATGTCGAGCGCTCAACACGTTTAGCGTGCAGTTAATTTCATGCCAAAAATAGTGCTAATCACATGACAACACGCAAATAATATCCTAGTAGTTAATATCCGCATGCACTTAATATACTTCCAAATTAACGTGCATTGCACGTACACACTGACTAGTGCTGCTAGTACGTGAAACTGGTGCCGTGACTTGTGAACGCGTCCAGATATGGTCAACGGCAACATCGCCCGCGAGTTCTTCCTGTTTGCCCGTGCGTCTAAACGCAGAAGGGGAGGAGAGAGAGAGAGCACACATGGAACCCACCAGTAAGTGAAGGCGAATAGTACTAAAAATAATATTACATGTTATCCATTAATTAGGCTGTGGTAATATAAAAACATTATGTGAACAAAGGGGGTACAACAAACATTGCTATTCTACGTATGTTGCCTATTGACGTGCGGCTTGAAGGCCCGGTCGCATGTTCGATCCTCGTCCTTTATTTTTTAATTTGTATATGGGTCCAAATTTGTTTCATGACATGTGGGCCCCTCGGTGTGTAGTTTGTAGCACTTTAATTTGTGGGTCGAAATTTGTTCCATTCCAAGTGGACTATCGGTGTGTAGTTTTGTAGCTTATTTATAATAATTAAAGAGAACAACATAGTTTTTTCAATAATACCATGGTGCGACGTTGAAGGCGAGAAAGGACGTGCGAGAGAGCGATGACCGAGCCAGAGGGAAATCAACTAGGGGAGTTGCGTGGGTTGCAACGGTGTTTGGAGTAGTTGTGGGCCGAATGCTACGAAAATATAATCTAAACCGACCGGAATAAATGCCTACACAAATTAATCCAAGGTTGGAGTGCCCCTCGCAATGTAAATAGCTCCGGCTTTGCGAGGGATGGAGAGGTAGTAGCTTCAACGCGTGGAAGATACGGTGTGAGAAAGCGAGGTCAATCGAGAGACATATAGATAGAGAGACAAAGTGAGTGTGGTCCGACATTCATTGAACAAATATATATGCTCTGGAGAGATATTGTCCGATTGAGCTTTTGGCAAGGGTGAGGGCTGTAAGATAGAGCTTGAGAGATGATCCAGTCACAGACGTGTAGATATATTTTGTGCGTGGGAGGAAGCAAGGTCAACCGATCACATAGGGTCGCCGTGCGATCGAAAGAGTGAGACGGGTTGGAGAGAGTGACCTAGATAGACGATGTGCGTGAGAGAGTATACAATGTGAATAGGTCGAATTGGGCTCAAACATGGTGATATATCGTTTTTGTCCGAGAAAGAGCGAGGTCAATCGAGACATACGGAGAGAGAGAGAGAGAGAGAGAGAGAGAGAGAGAGATTGAGTGAGCGTGGCCCACCATGAGGTCGAAAGAGTGGCGGCGGCTTGGATGGACTGACCTAGATAGACAATCTGCGTGAGAGAGTATAGAGTGTGTCGATCGAGGCCCGAACAGGGAGATATATCATTTGTGTGTGAAAGAAAACGAGGTTAAACGAGACTCAGATAAAGAGAGCGAGATTGAGCGAGTGTGGCCCGCCGTGCGGAAGAAAGAGTGAGACAGTCTCGAGGGAGTGACCTAGATATACAACGTGCGTGCGTGCGCACGAGAGGTTGGGGGGCTAGATAGGCAATGCATGTATTTAGCGCGAGAGGGTGAGAGGGAGAGGGGGGAGAGAGAGAGCTCGGCATGGGGTGCAATGGCGGGTGTGTGAGGTAAATACATTTGGTAACAGAGTGGAAAAAGGGGTTGTGTAGTTGAGAGACTTAGAGATCGAAACATGGAGAGAAAGAATGAACGTGTGTTGGAAACCGATAGCTTCCTAAGGTGGTTAGGAGAGGAAGATTGACCGATACAGGAAGTATGTAGCGTTTGTGCGGGGGGGGGGGGGCTAAAAACAACATTTGAATGTACATAGTACGAGACTTAATATCGATGTTTCAATTCGGTGTACATTGTAAGATTTGAACCGAGGACCAGGCATACGGGTAATTATTTCGAATTCGTGCCATACTAAGTTTCGAAAAGTTGACATTGACTCAATTTGTTGTGCTATTTTGTAGGTCATATGTTTGAATCCATCCAAAAGTTTTCTCACTACCATGGTGTTCATCATATACATATGAATTTGTATTAAAAAAGTAGCATGGATACAGTGAAATGCGAAATCCACGTTAGAATTGGAGATCGCTACGTGACACACACTCTAATTCAAATAACTAACTACGTGACACACACTCTAATTCAAATAACTAATTATGTGACACACACTCTAATCCACGTTAGCGTGGGTACCGTTTCGATTTTTTTTCAAATAACTCCTCATTAATTAATTTATAGTACTCCCTCTGTTCACTTTTATAAGACCTTGAAGACATTTCAGACAATGTGCAAAATAGTTCATTTTAAGTTGTCTGAAACGACTTACAAAAGTGAACGGATGGAGTATCTCGTTTCGAATGACTAATTATTGCAAGGAAAACACGGGCATGGTAATACATACAGATTCGTTTGCAAATGAAAGAAGATTCGTTTGCATTCTCAAATGTAGGCGCACCAGGCAGACCAGGGTCATGTCGGGGTGGACGCTGCTTCGGTGCCTTAAAGCCAACTGCCTTTGGGTCACTGACATGTGGGCCAGCCACCTGTTGGGCCCACATATCATGGACACAAAGGCAGGTGCCTTAAGGCACCGAAGCATAGTCCTGTCGGGGTGGTCGCGTGTGCCGGACGGACGCGTAGCACCCAGCCACCCACCCCCCTCCCCCCCAAAAAAAGGACGACGACAATATAAGTTCGGGCTTCCACGTTTCGGATTGAAATATCTGGCGGCCCCAATTCCAGCCCTGCAAAATCTCTCTTCTCCACCGTCCCCTTCCGCGCCCAGATTGCTCAAATCCCTAATTCACTGCCAACCCTCAAATCGCCCCTTGTCTCGTCTCTTTCCCCACCATTCCCCACCTCTGTGCCGGACAACGATGACGAAGACGACGGTCGCGCTTCACCACCGCACCAGAGCTACCTCATCTACGCCCTCGTCCACCGCACCGGGTGGTCCACCGACAACGTCGGCTGCCGCAACCGACGTGCCTCACAGACACCGAGTTCCACCGCATCAGGTGCGCTTCACCGATGCCGTCTCCCAGCTCACCGGGGCTACTTCATCGAGCACATCATCGCACCTCCGGCCCCCGAGGCCGTTGGGGCTTCACCAACGGTCTAGTCCACTGCATCGTAGCGCTTCGCTGCCACTCAAGATCTGCATCCGTGCGTGGCCAACCAACGCCAGCGCACCACCCTCAATGGCTCTGAAGTGACCCGCACTCTAGCTAGGCGAGCATGCCCAAACGCCGGCCCGAACTAGGTATCCACACATCACTCCCTTGTGCACTGTTCCGACGATGTTTGGATATCCTTTCACTGCTCTCTTAGCTTACACGCCTATGCAACTCTGACTTTACCTCTTATTTCTTCTGGAGATATCATCTGAAACAAGCAAATCCATTTTTTAGCAAAGCATGACGGCGCTACGGGATCTGGTACACATCCTGCACACCCGTATAACCTTGTAAGTATCTGTCCTCCGGTACAACATCAAGGTCGATTCCTCTTATTTGATCAACCATTCGCCGTGTCAAAAATGCAGAGGGGGATGCAAGGAGCACAAGGCCTGCACATCCAAGCAAGTGGTAACATGGACTTGTACATGGAACATCCCAAGCGCAAGCAGAGCTGCAGTGAGCCTGTACAACGAGCTAGCGTAAGTCCCTGCATTTCATTTAATTCGTACTGGCATTCGTGTATGATTTGTGTGCAGTGGCTGATCCACGAATTCAAGTTACCAGGGGCGAACATTTAACTTAAAAAATACGAAGGCACTTGCACTCCGGAAATCAACATAACTTGAGAAATGTGAAGCTACATGCACTTTGAAAACCAGCTAATGATCCAAAGTAGTTCAGATTATAAACACTAAATGATGCAAGCACCAAAAAACACAAAATGCAACATGGTGTACAAGGACTACAAACATGGTCTGTACCTGCTTGAATTATTCGTTCTCTGGCTGAAAATATCGAAGTGTAATTGCACGTATAACCAGTGCGCAAACTGCATATCAATATATCTATCCTGCACAAGTATGCCAATAGTTTCAAACAACAGATTAGAAAAGTATTTATGCTATGTTGTCATGATACGGGGACTTTCTGGTAGATGGCCTCGACGTTTCCTCAAGCTATGAAAATGCACTATAATTTGCTTGTCATCAATGCCTGCAAATCTCTGTCTCTCTCAACATAGTAGATCATCATTAGACACTAAATCCTTCAATGAGCTTGCAAAATGCTTGCATTAGATCCCTCATTAGACACTATATGTTCATCACCAGGAGCATGTAAAATGTTTGCATCAAATCCTTCATTAGCAGTCTGTTCATTAGACACTTCAGGCTCAAGAACAACATGAGCTTGTATGTTTGCACCGGAAACTTGATTAGATACATCAGATTCAGTCAGTTCAGTATTGATTGGGGGAGTTATAAAATAAGTAGAAATTGGTTTCATTTTCTCATAGATTCCCTACATACAAGCAGTTTTACAACACCGTCAGGTTTAACTATTGGCCAGAAATTGAAGAGTTGAATTAGATATAATCAGGGATGTGATGTACCTGCTCGTTGCGCATGCTACTCTTGCAAGCTGCGACTGTCCGTTTGCGCAAGCTCGATGCCATGCCCGTGCTGCCGCCGCTGCCTCCCACGCAGGCTACACCCAGGGTTGGATCTTCATCTTCTTGTCCTTCCGTTCGCTTGAAGCCCGGCGACCGCCCTCCAACGAGGGCGCGAGGAAGTGTTGTGTCGGTCTGTCCAGCGGCGGCTAGGTTAGGAGCGAACCAGACTGGAGGCTGGAGCGAATGAATTGGGATTTTTCCTGCTGTCGATCGATATGGGAGGCGCTCGTTTGGGCCGCGAGCCTGCTATAGGGCCTGCCTTGCACTTATGTTATTGGCCCATCCAAATTGAAACATTTTTCTTCATTTTTTACATTGCCTGCTCGTGCGTTGGGACGAACAAAACTAGCGTGGGCCAACCTGGACGACTCAAACTAGGTGCACACTTTCCAGCCACCTGAGGCGGCCGCCCATACCAGCCCCTATGGTGGCGTCGCCCCTTTTTGCGTGTATGATTGGATAGTGAAAAATATTCCAGTGGCGCTTTTGATTTACCCACAGAATGGTTGAATTGCTTGTTTCTATGAACTGAGTTCGCCAATAATGTGAAGGATGCCAGTCTTTTCATCCTATTGTAGATTGCTTAGATCTCGATATGCCAAAAGTAATCGCATGAAATATACAGTAAAAGCCAGTGTGATGTGTTTGGCTACAACTAGTCTGACTACACGTCCTCATATAACATATCAAGGACGCACCATCTTACCAGATTAACCATTCGACTTACCCATGCAGTGTGGGAAGAAAGAAGTATTGGGACTGCGTATCCAAGCAATTGATGCCATGGACTCCTTCGTACAACCTTGTAAGCGAAAAAGAAGTTGCAGTGTGCCTGTACAAAGAACTAGCGTAAGTTCAGTTACCTGCTTCTCGGAATTTTAGTTAGCCACTTATTGCAAAATTGTTCAATTACGTTGCTTGGCTTAATTTAGTTTGCTACTGATTACATAATGGCACAGCCTGTTAATCATATTGTAGACTGCGCCTATCTATGTGTTTGATACTTACTGTTAAGAATTACCTGTTTGCCTTAACTTAAATATCTACTTGTTTGTTTAACTGCTTTGCTGCTGCAACAGCGGGTTACAATGATGTTAATAACTACTTTTCAGCATCCAATTGAAACTCTTTAATTCCTTGTTTGTTTAACTGGTTTGCTGTTATAACTCCCAGTTGAGATGTTTTGCTAACTTCAACTTTTCTGAATCCAATCGGAACTTTAATGGCAAAACAGGTTAGCCCAAGATCAAAGAGCGAGGTCCCCATGGACGTTGCATCATCCCACAGCAGTGGCACCGGCCCAATCGTGCATTATGAATTGCCAACTGCTGATGCTCTAGAGGCTAAACTAGTGGTAGAAAGAGATTCTGCTTCTGCACTTAGAGATGAAGTTGACATGTTGAGGAAGCAAACAGCACAATCACAAGCAGTACTCAAGACAACCATTAAATATTTGGTGGATTTCAAAACGAAGCAAGCTGAGACTGACCAGATTGTTAAGGTCCTGAAGGAAAAAAGGAAATTAAATTCCTACTTGGTAAATCATAGGTGAAATGTTCTTTCCATAGTTGAATAACCTTTGTGTTGTCTGTTCATGTAATCAATCAAACCATTTGTTTTAGAGATCATGTAATAATTGTTTTTTTTTGGTTTGTAATTTTATTTGAGCACAAGTCTGTATTAATTGATAAGACTCGGAGACATTTCATTTGGATTGCTGTGCCAGACCTACAAATATGCCAATCGGGCTGAATGTGCATTCAGCAATAGTAGTAGTATAGATGGACCATAAGTGGCACGCATCGGAAAGGGCCAAGATGCTGGCTAAAAAAAGGATGTGTTGTAGCCAAAAAAAGTACAGCGGCCTGGCTTATGTATGTTAGTTGATATTATTGATCCATATACTCTATAAGTGTTTATATGTCTGTTAGTTCTGTACATTCTTGGTTGATTGACTCGGTATTTGAATCTTGATACATCGCTTGTGTACATATCTAAATGGGAGTACACATTATGCTGCGTGTGACATTTGAGTTGGACATGAAGTGTTCCAAATATTCGAATTCACCTTAAACTGGATTCTAGTTTCTGAATTTGAGTATCGGCATTTGTAAATCATATTAATATATGACAGTGGAATACATCTTTGTCGTCCTTTTGAAGATATATAAAAACACATAGAATGATTTATAAAGATTCATATAGGAACACAAAATGGATTCGAATTTAGTTGCCAGGGTAAACGTGGATGCTTATTGTCCCAAAATTCGAAAGAAGCAGCAAAATATCCACTCCCACGTCGGCTTCCCGAAGCCAAGTGTTTGGGAGATGGAAATTGTTGTCTACCCATTACACGAACAATCCATCGGCCCGATTTCCGCTGCTCTAAATAGGGGTAGGTTAGTAATTTCAATTAGACGTGACACGACCGCCTCTGAGCCCATTCCGACATGGTGGGCGTCAAACATGGGCGGCAAAACTCATTTGATTCAAGCTCGTCTGAAAGACCTCTGTTTCTCCCTCCATTCCCCATTCATACACGGTGGGTGGAAAAACAAACTCGACTTGGCCGAAATCGATGTAGGCAAATATTTTCAATAGGGGCAGGTTTGTAACTTCACTTAGACATGACAAAACCGCCCTACCTGTCAGCCCCGTTCATACATTGTGGGCTCCAACCACCCTCTCCTCGCCCGAAATCGCTCTGGGCAAATATTGGCAAGATGCGAGATTACCGTCCTATCCCCAACTGACGAGACGTCCAAATTTTAAATGGGGGCTAAGTTCGTAACTTTCCCATATTTCAGACAGGCGCGTCCCAAAAACATGGTTCCTCGTACCTCTCCCTCCATTTTCCCATTCATACACCGTCCGCGCTAGAACACCCCATCCCCACACCAGCCTCCGTCCGCCACCCCATCCATCGCCGCCGTCCTCCACCACATCCATCCCCACCGTCCTCCACCATGCCGGAGCGCCTACCAAGACCGCGTCGTCCACTGCTAGAGATGGGCGTTTCTCA